>NW_028301564.1:18592500-18675000 GCF_042242905.1 Orbicella faveolata
CGCGACAACATGTCATCTGAAAACATACCGAGTGTCGCGCAGTCGCTTTTCTGCGGTCATCTTTCACCAACATTAGCATTACGTGTATTGTGGAATATTTCTTGCTCGTTTCTTCATATATTTTGTCTTTAACAAAGCGGTCAGGCCACATGTTATTTATCTGCTGCTGACCTGATTTGCCAGCTGACTTGCCGGTCTCCGAAAGGCCGCCATGCTGCCGAATGCGAATACAGCAGACGACCCACGTTTAAAGATTGTCATGTGTTATGTCACTTGACGTCGATATCATATTGCTTGTTGCTATCTTTAAATATTGATATGACAGCTCGCGCACAAAGTGAGAAGACATGAGTAGACTATGAAGGCTTGAAATTCTATTTAAGTCGAACGACTGTGGCCTCACCGATTGTGGATGTAGCTTGTGATAATACCGATTCGATTTTCACCCAAGGCACTAACACTTCATCACATTTTCCCAAATTGATCCTTTTTCTTTTCCTTTTTCTGCCATATTGAATTCTTAGGCGGGTTACTGCTGCTCGTTCCCAGACTCCCCTCCCGGTTCCCCGTTCCCCGTTCCCCGTTCTCCGTTCCCTGTTCCCCGTTCTCCGTTCCCTGTTTTCCGTTTCTCGTTTCCCGTTTCCCGTTCCCCGTTCCCCGTTCCTCGTTTTCCGTTTCCCGTTCCCCGTTCCAAGTTTTAGTAACATCCGCAGCCGAGCATTCATTAGGGACTTTAAGATAAGCTACGGCGAGGTGCTACTACGGCTACTTTGGCCATGAGGGACCAGGCTGACAACGGTGTTTTACTCGCCAAACTCAAATGATTAAGTGTACGGCAACGGTATGTGCAGTCTCTACGTGTCTTTACAAAAATGACTACTTTCAAGGAAACCAGAGATTATTCTACTTTCATACGAAATAGGCTTGATTAATGACAATGATTTCCTTCTCCTGTATCCGTCTTACATCTCCCAGAACTCAGATTTGCCTTTTAGAACTTGATAGAACCGCCTGTAATTCCAACCACAAAAAAAATATATAAACTCTGATATAAAAAAGCTCGATTTCAACACGGACAGGTTACTCGTACAACGATTACGTGATAAGCCCGAAAACACAAAACTTCCGATTACAATAAAATACATTTTGAACGGTAATAAACAATTATAGCTCAGATTAGAACATACGAAGGTTTCTTATCTACGGCTGTTCGGCCCGCTACTGATATGACTGAATTGATCATCTCGCGGTAGGTGTTAAAATCGTTCAAATTTTCTGTACAAATGACAAAGAAACAATGATCTTAGAACTGATTTTTATGATTGAGAACTTTATCTTCAAACTAGACTGTTCAAACAGTGAAAAAAGCGTTAAAATGAGAAATAAACAGCAGGCTTATAATAACATGACCTTATATGAAGTTCTCTTTGTCATTTCATTAGGAATATACAGTGGAGACAGCTATCTTGAAAGCACAGTTGACAAGATGCCTTGAAAGGAGATCAAGTCCAACATCCGCAAAGATTGGTATAAGTTTAAGCCAATCAAAACCTACGTTGATCAATATGACAACAAAGACACGAGGGAAGGAATACGAACGCAAGAATTGTGGCCAGTTGTTTGACCAATTGTCAGCTTACAAGGAACATGAACGAACTCACACAGGAGAGAAGCCGTATACATGCAAGTATTGCAACAAGTGCTTTAGCCGATCATCAAATTGCAAGCAACATGAACGAACTCATACAGGACAGAAGCCGTATACATGCAAGCATTGTAACAAGTGCTTTAGCCGATCATCAACTTGCAAGCAACATGAACGAACTCACACAGGAGAGAAGCCGTATACATGCAAATATTGTAAAAAGTGCTTTAACCACTCATCAAATTGCAAGCAACATGAACGAACTCACACTGGAGAGAAGTCGTATACATGCAAGTATTGTAAAAAGTGCTTTAGCCAATCATCAGATTGCAAGAAACATGAACGAACTCACACAGGAGAGAAGCCGTATATATGCAAGTATTGTAAAAAGTGCTTTAGCCAATCATCAGATTGCAAGAAACATGAACGAACTCACATAGGACAGAAGCCGTTTACATGCAAGTATTGTAAAAAGTGCTTTAGCCAATCATCAACTTGCAGACAACATGAACGAACTCACACAGGAGTGAAGCCGTATACATGCAAGTATTGTAAAAAGTGCTTTAGACAATCATCAACTTGCAAGCGACATGAAAGAACTCACACGGGAGAGAAGCCGTCTACATTGAAGTATTGTGAAAGGTGTTGCAGCCGATTACAAATTTGCAAGCAACATGGACGAACTCACACGGGAAAGAAGCCATATACATGCAAGTATTGTAAAAAGACCTTTGGCCAGTCATTATTTTGCAAGCGACAAAAACAAGCAATGGATAGTTCTTTAAAACTAACGCAGCATGGTCAGTGCCTAAAACAAAGAAAACATCTTCCAGAGCCCACAATAACTCGAAGTAGCAAAGAGTCTAGTGTGCTGGTTTCTTTGAGTGAAGAAAACCCAAGCCACGTTGAAGGCCTCACCTGTTGGATTTGTCAGGAGGAATTTAGTAGCAAGGCGTGTCTCATCCAACATTACGATGATCATATGAGATAAAAGCGATGCATATGCAAACCTTTTCATTCTGTAAGCTTTAAACCTTAACCTCTCCTTCATTTATCATTGTATGTAGTGTTTGTGTAGGCTCACCTTGACATAATTTGTTTTGCCGAAGTTAGTCAGTGCTTGAACAAATTTGATAAGTTTGTTTAAGCGACAAATAAAGCAAGCAGTGCCATCGGCTGACGAATCTTGAATCTCCTCTTATACCTGCCACAAACGTGACTTCCAGAGAACTCTCATATGTTATTCCGTTTTCGACTGAAAGCATCAAATTTAGCGAAAAGGGTCTATTAGCTGCTCTACCAATTGAACCGCGTTACGTTTTCAAGTTATGTAAAGCTCAATGTTGTAAGGTTGATATAGAGTTTTAATACTTGTTAGTACTGTTTCATATTCTCTTTAAAACTGTCGTAAACGCTTACTCCGCGGCTTATGTCCTCTTTATTTTCAGTTGTTTTCAATTTCCTTATCTTTATCATTTCTGATGACGAATTTGTGTTACCGTGGCATTGCCAGCCTCAACAAATGTGTATGGAAATTTAGAGCATGCCGTTAAAAATACAGCCAATCAGAATGCATGAAAGTCATTGTATCATCGACCGTATTTCACCCAAGATTCCTATCGTGCGTTGCGCGTGTTTCGCATTGATTGTATTGGCCACTGTATTTTTTATGGCGTGGTATAAAATAGATATACAACCCGTTCTCGTGGAGGTTTAATAGACCATTTGACGTTTAACTAATAGTTGATTGGTTTGTATCAGATGTTAGTATAAATCTACTAGCTTTCTATCACGAATGCCGTTTTCTGATTAGCTACGCTACTCACTATCTATTCTGTGATAGATAGTGAGTAGCCTAGCAGTGTGCCCTTGTTAACAAAATGACGGCCGCTTCTTGGCGTTTTCGAAGTGTCTGTGAAGAGGAGTTAGATAAAGTTTTGAAGGACTGGTAGATTTATACTAAAACAATTAGATTATTCGCTCTCGATTTCTATGCGTGATGACTGACTCGGGTTGCGCCCTCGTCAACTATCACGCGACAGAAATCTCGAGCTCATAATCTAATTGTTTAATAGAAAATTTTTAATGTTTTAGATTTTATAACCTTGTGGGATAATCTTGTGGGATAATCCATGGTATATGAACAACTAGTGTGTATCTCTCAGAGTTACTGGATATTTTGCGGTTGTGGGTTATAGCTCGCATGTAGTGACTTTATCTTTCACGCAACGCTACGCTCTTGGGAAAGGGACCCTTTGTCCCCAGTGTTGCGTGACAGAGAAAGGGTATGAACTGGACTAGTGTGTTCCTTTTGCAGTGATTTGGTAATCGTGTATCGCACAGTTATATCAATATGTTGGACGAGCTTTTTAGACTGATTGCTTATGGATGAAAGTATTTTAAAAATTATACTTTCTGTTTTTAATTTTGTTTCTGATGTATTGTGTGAAAGAACTGGTAATCAGTTTAGTGATGTGTTTGAAGTATGATGTGAAGTATATATGAAATAATTCATACTTGAACTGCGGTTGTAGCTGAAAGTGAAGAATGAACATCGCAGTAAATTTTCCAACTTAAGCAATTGGAAAGAAGAAGCCTGAAAAAAAAAAGATCGGCCTTGATTTTTTTCAGGCATCTTTCCAATTTCTTAATGGTGAAAATTTACTGCGATGATCATTCTTCACTTTCTTTTGTTTGAAGTGTGACAATAATATTGTTGCTTTAAAAACATACTATCCGGTATGAATGAATGTATTCCAATTACGTGTAAATCCATTGTTAAGGAACCTTTTCTGAAAGGTTTTATTTGTATAGCTTAGAGAGAGGCCATTGAGTTTTTTTAAATTATCAGCCGTTTCGAGGTTTCCTCTTTGACTGTTGTCTGGTTACCGTTGTGTTGGTTTGCAAACAAATGTGTTTGTTATGTTAACTTTCTGTAACTAGTCGCTTTTGACTTGTTATCTGAGTTTCACATCCGGTAACCGTGTGTGAGATTGTTTTCATGTTATATTCATCTGTAATTAATAACCTTTTTTTGTATAGCTTAGAGAAAAGCCTTTGTGTTTTGCTTACCAGCCTTGCGGACAACAGGGAAAACTATCTGCAGGTGGTTTTTGACTGGTCATTTGAGTTTGACCGACGCTGTATTATTTTGGACTGCGAATGGGGTTTTCATGGGCCAATATTCGAAGAAAATTATAAACTGAAATGTCGCTGCTTAAGTACTTAGCCTTTGCTTTGCCCATCATCCTTGATGAGTACTTTCCGTTCCAATAAGTATGCAATTATTAATAATATTTCGTAGTAATTTTACTTTGGGTATTTTAAGTGCATCATATTTAGATTCCCAGAATAAACTGGACCTCTGTTATTTTTACTACCTTCTTAAATTCATTTTAATTTTGCCTTCAACATCTAAGAATTGTTAGAAGAAGAAGAAGAATTGTTACTTCCAAAGAAGACATAAAAACCTTAGTGCACAAATCAACAGTTGCCATCACTTGCTCCCGCTAACATTAACCCTAACCCTAACCCTAACCCTAACCCTAACCCTAACCCTAACCCTAACCCTAACCCTAACCCTAACCCTAACCCTAACCCTAACCCTAACCCTAACCCTAACCCTAACCCTAACCCTAACCCTAACCCTAACCCTAACCCTAACCCTAACCCTAGCCCTAGCCCTAACCCTAGCCCTAGCCCTAGCCCTAGCCCTAGCCCTAGCCCTAGCCCTAGCCCTAACCCTAACCCTAACCCTATCCCTAAGCTCCCCCCCCCAACTTTTAATAAGGAATTACCCTAGTGCTGTTGGACTAGTCTTATTATCTGCGTACCTCTCCTCCGTACCAATGACCTCTTTCCCCTCTCCAGCACTCACTTTCACATTGAAATTTCTAGTTTAACACGTATTCCTAGGCGGCTAACTAGATAGCTTTCAGGCGAGCAAGAAAGCAATGTTTTCCTTTCTTGATTATTAAAGGGAATGGCAGAAAATGCTAAACGAAATTAGAGCAGAACAAGCGATGTTTCTAGGCAAAACCAGAAGGAGAATAGTCCTTTAGAGCGGACTTCAACCCAGGTAATTTGGCTTCCCCAGGCTCGAAACATGTTTCGCAAGCTAATCAGTCGATTGTGCTTCTTTGAACATAATTTCTCATTATTGTACTACAAGTTTACCTTTAGCAATGCACTAATCATTACGATGATTATACGAGATAAAAACGACGCTTATGTTAACCTGACCCTTTGCTTTTTTTTTTCCTAGGCTTGTTTATAATAATGTTGGTTATTTTAACCACGACATAATTATTTCTGTTGAAGTTCGCCCTTGCAGAATGATTTTTTTTGAATCGCCAATTTAAGGTCGCAGTGATACGGTCAAAGAACATTGCAACTTTCCTATTCCTGTAGCAAACGTAACTTTGATAATAGAATTCTCTTGTGTTTTTTACTTTTGACTGAAAACAATCGAATTTAAGTTTAAAGCCTCCATCAGTTACTCTGCCTGTACAAAAAGTTTTTCAAGTTGTAAGAGACGTAATGCAGAAAGACAGATAGAGCGGTTTTCATTTTAGTGTCGAAAAGTAGTTGGTTGTGCATCAAGTACGCTACTCGACTGGCTTAAAAAACTAGCGCCACTTTTAGTCTGTTTTAGTTTAATCAGAAAACCAAAACCAATCGTGACCGCACGTTTTCCCTCGCGTTGCGCCAGCTACATTTAATTACTGCGAGTATGGATTGGTTTTCTGGACTGTCTCACTCTTTCTTGATTAGGTAGAATGATTACTTTGGTTTTGGTTTACGACACTCAATAGCAATTGAAAACCACTCTATGGAACCCGTAGTGTCTTAATTACTCTGTTTCATAACGAGTCTATACAAATCCTTTTATATGGAAATATTTTGACTTCTATGAAAATGAACAGGTAGACGGAACACATTTCCTTATGAATGGTTTCGCATGAAGACTCCTTTTGACACAGGCAAAAGGCAAATCGGAAATGGCCTATTACGAGACGCACGCAGGTGAAAACAGCGCCTTTCGACGGTTGCACCTTGGCCTTCGCTTTTTTGGTTTTACGGTAGTCAAATTGTGGTTTCGTGCGTCAAAAATCTTTTGAATTTCACCTGCGAGAAACTTGAAAGCTTTGAACAATCGACATCACACTTTCAGCAGTCCGTTGTTTTAACATCGTCTGTTCTGCGATGTGTACTAACTCACGTTCAAGGGACCTCTGAGCTCCTCTTTGTTGACCTGCAGGGAAGGGAAGGTCAGGAAGAACTACTGATGGTAAAAGGAAAAGACAGAGAAGCCCTGGAGCATAGCGTTGTGCTTGGTGCATGTAGAAGTTTGCCTTATTTATGGCTAGCCCCGTGAGCGGGCAAGATGAACCAAATCCTGCGCTGTGATTGGCTACCCGAGCGGGCAAGATGGAGCTGTCTTGCCCGCTGGAGACTACCCGCCGTGTCCCGCAATAAAAATTTCCGCGAAAGCCATATAATAAATCCCTTATTGACCAAGCTTGCTCCGTCAAGATGGCTTGATATTGGCCTCGTTCTTTTTTTGCGAGTTTATGGACCTGACACAGTTTTATGCCGAGTTAATTATGCCGGGTGAATTAAAGAATATCACAGAACACGCATCTGCCCAAGGGCTTGACGATTTCTACTCAGGAGATGAACGAGAGCAGCAGATCATTTCACGTGCCATTGACAACACTGGTCCCGTTCCTTCAAGATGTGCTTTTAGTCAACTTTTTCCTGTAAATTCCACTGCATCTTTGTGTGCTCCCAGCCATGTTTACAATTTCAGTCACTGCAGAGTCATCTTGAACATCACTGGGAATTATGCCGTTCAGAAGAGCGCAAGTGACATAAGGCGAGGATACAAGCTTATCTTCATTAAAGAATCAGATTCTGAGTAAAGTGAAAGCGTTTTGAATGGTTTAACTTTGTTTGAAAAAGCACTAACTTTAAATTTTCAAAGTTGAAAGTTTGTTAGCAGGCCTGTTTGTTAATATCCTGGTATCTTTGTGCAAAAATAAAATTTCATTCAGCTCATTCGTTCATTTGTGGTGATTGATTCTTTGTCAACATTAAATGGCTTCCTATGACTGATTACTCAAGAGCACATTCAGAAGTTCAGTCATTTTTCCCTCTATTTCCTTAACGAGTAATCGCAATGGGTCCTCGTAAAATTAAGGATTAATATCACTTGTGTTCTCAGAAGTTGCTGAAATTGCCATCGTTGCTGCATTACCCAGGCAATTTCAGCAACTTCTGAAAACATGCGTCACATTAATCCTTAATTTTACTCGGCCCCATGCAATTACCTATACTAAATGCCTTTGTTATATTACTTACAATGGATGACAAATTAAAGAAATTGAGGCACTTTTAAAAGATGACAATTAGCAATTTTTGACCTCTTATTCTATTTCATTTGCGTCAAGGGGTTGATTCTCTGATTCCCTTGGCCCCCCGGCCCCCGGGACTGTAAGGACAGTGTTTGGTCGAGGACATTGCTCTCATACTCTTCTAAATTTCCTTGGAAGTTTCTTTCATTCGTACTTTTCTTTGTGTTTTGATTTTCACTCTTGTCTTTCAATTCTTTTATATATTCCTCGTCAGCTATCTCAAAACGAGATGCCATTGGTTGCAGAAATTTTTTAGCAACAACTTCTCGATAGCAACCTCAGGACCAATCGTGAGCGAGTACTTTTGCCCTCTTCATAATCAAAATTAAGACAAAAATATCCTCTTCATTAACCAATCAGCATTCAGTAATTTTCCTCTCTATGTGATTGTGGGTAAAACATGAACTTAATATTAGAATTTCACATAGCAATATAATGTGTAGTTCAAGAAAGCATTCATAAGTCCTGCACGGAAGGGATTGTTTTTAAGACCCCCCTCACCCCTGTGGAAATTGAAATTATAAGCTTGATACATTGATTTTAGTGTTTTGGTCTTAGAGAACCCCAGCCCCTCCTGGAAATTCCAATCTTTTCTGTGAGGGAGTAGGGATATTTTCTGGAACTGTGCAACAGTATCAGTAACAGTAACCTTTATTGATATACAATTGCACTCCTTGGAGGGGAGTAAAATTGAGCTGAGATGTGATTCTTGGAGGTAAAATCAGAAAAAAAGAGCTGATCTTGTGGGGAGATGTAAACATGATAAGAAGAAAATTTACACAACTCCAATAACGTCAATGATTATTCTACTAAATATAACATTAAAACAAAAAAGAAAAAAAAATACAGAGTCCAGCTTTTATCTGTCAATTTGTACACTCAGTCAACCAATCAACAGGTAATTTCCACACATTCTGGGAAAAATCACCTGACCTTGAACACAATTAACAATGGTACCACACAGATGCTACCTCAGATTATTTTCTTTTGGGGAGGACCACCGAGACACAGGTGTAGTGTCCCGCATGTTCATTGTGACTGTTTTATTATTATGGGATATATTGTAGCGAGCATGGGTCTTGAGATGTCAAACGATTAAAACATGTTGTTGTTATGAACCGAGTTTTTTAGTGTATTAGGACGAAGACACCACATTTGGCGACGAGGATGGGATATTTAACTCGCCGAACGGCTGCTGAAGTGAAAACGAGTTTAAACGGTGGACAAAACTCGCACAGATGGCCGTATGCTTGAGCGGATTACCTGGATTGCCTGCGTTCGACGCTGTCGGTGAACCAGCTACACTTTCACAACGATGGTTAACTTGGAAGAACGAATTTGAGCTCTATGTTACTGCCTCTGGAATCAGCGACCCTACACAAAAAGAGTGCTACTACTTCACCTCGCTGGGCCCAAAGTCCGAGGTGTTTTCAATAATTCGATTCCTGCCGAAGCACGTGGCGAAGCGAAAGATAACAAAAAAGTTATAGACTGCCTCTCGGAACACTTCAAGCTTAAAAAGAACGCTCGGATGGCCCGACAAAAATTTTTAGGGGCTACTCCATTAGCTTGTGAAACCATCAACAATTTTATCACTCGCCTGCAGAAAATAGCAGGGCATTGTGACTACGAGGGCGAAAGGGACAATCAGGTGAGAGATCGCGCCATTTCTCTCCTGAAAGACAAAAATCCCAAGTCAAAGTTGTACCGTGAGGAAACACTGACTCTCAGCAAAACTCATGGAAATCGTTGGTCAGTACCATGACAAAGAAGTGCTTATTCTTATCCCCGAAAGCCAAGTAAACAGCTTGTCCAGTGATCGAAAACAAGGTGGAAAATGTTGGCGGTGCGATAAAGTGGGCCACTTCGCGAAAGATTGCCGTCGGTCACGTGACCACAAGTGCAGAAAGTGCGGCCACATGGGTTATATATTTTGAAGTGTGTTGTCACTCCAAGCAGAATAAAGGACGGGACTCTAGCCGCAGGTCAAGTCGTGGTCGTGGAAGCTCGCGAACAAAACCCAGACGTGGACGAAGAGGAGGAAATTCAAAGGAACAACGCTATGTACACAACGTGATCGGAGACACGAGTGCCGAGGACCGTGTAAGCAGTAATGATTTTTACGTGTTCAACTCCGGGAGCACTGATGGACAGAACACTATAGAACTCATGATTGAAGATAAGCTCATAAACGTTGTTATAGACTCTGGTGCTAGTTGTAATTTAATGTCAGAGGAAATGTTTAATTTTGTAACAGGCGGAAATGCTAGATTGTTGGAGTGTAATAAGAGAGTTTACTCTTATGCTTCTGTAGAACCATTCCAGCTTAAGGGCCCATTAACCGATCTTTTCGAGCCGTTGCTAGGGAAAATTTATTCTCATATAACCTTGTCATTTTTAGTTACTTCAGAGTTATTTCATGTGTTTTAACTTTTTCATGATCATGCAACACTAGTGATGACGTCATCAGGCCACGCCCATGGTCATGTGACTAATACTGAAAAAACGCAAAGGCTCCCAGGCAAATTACTTTTTTTTCATTGATTTAATATTTTAATTTAAATCCTCATTACGTTATGCATAGATTTCGTTTCATTTCTAAAAGGTCAGATTTTGAGAGAATTTCAAAATATTAAAAAGTTCATAATTTTCTGAAAAAAGCATGATTTTGAAAAAGGAATGCATAGCTATGTTTCCAACGTTGGCTTTAATCGAAATCCGTCAAAAAAGGCTGGACTTAAAGAAAAACCGTGTTTCCTGTAGCATTTAAAGAAACCGGAAGTGCACCCGATATATATTGGAAGTTACCTTATCAGCGCGTGCGCAATTTACACTACCAGCACACTTCGGTAAGATCAAACAAAGCCACACGGAGTTGCTTTTTCTCCTTCTATTACTCTTGTTTTTCTGTCTTTCTCTTATTTTGTCTTTGCTTGTACTTCTTTTACTTTGCATTTTGTGAAACACGAAGAAAAACATCTAAAATGTGAGCGAATTTGGAAGTTATTGAGTTATTTTTATTTTCTGCGCTCAGGCTGACGTAAGTAGCCGGAAGTGGAATTTCACCTCCTTAGCAACGCGCGCGAGCGCGCGCAGAAATCGGTTAATGGGCCCTTAAGGGGAAGTATAGTTTTAATGTGCAGGTGCCACAGACCCACAAATCCCTGTATACTGAGTTTTATGTAATGTGCGGTAAAGCAGCAACGCTACTAAGCTGCGAAGCCTCCGAGTTGCTGGGCGTGTTAAGGGTCGGCGTGTCCATTAACAGCTGTGACGTTAAGTCTGATGACATGAAAAACCTTGCAAACCAAATTTACGGAAAGGCCCCACTAAAGACCAAATTCCCAAAAGTATATCAAGGTCTTGGCAAGCTCAAAGGGTATCAGCTAAAACTCCACATTGATGAGAAAGTTCAGCCAGGCGCTCAGCCAGTACGCAGAATTTCCTTTAGTAGAAGAGCCAAAGTCACTGAGAAGCTAGAAGAATTGCTCAAACTTGATGTCATTGAAAAGGTGGAGGGAACAACCAGCCAACCCTTAGTTGTAGTTGAGAAGCCTAATGGTGACATCAGAATATATCTTGACATGAGGCAAGCAAATCAGGGCATTGTACGGGAGAAACACCCAGTTCCAACAGTTGAAGAGACACTTCAAGAGGTCTCCCATGCCAAATTTTTCTCTAAGCTAGATCTAAATATGGCTTTCCACCAAATTGAGTTAGATCCAGACTCTAGGGACATTACAGCGTTTGCTGCGCCTGATGGTTTATACAGGTACAAGCGCTTACTCTTTGGCGTGAACATGGCCACGGAAAAATTTCAGCAAATCGTGTGGCAAGTAATTAAAGGCTGCCCAGGAGCATACAACCTCCATGATGACCTGCGAGTCGTTGGGGCAGACGACAAAGAACACGATGAGAACTTAGACAGAGTCATGCGCAAACTGGAGGAATCTGGCCTCACCCTGAACTATGGTAAGTGTGAAATTGGTGTTAGCAGCATGGTTTACATGGGTGATGTACTCTCTGGTGAAGGACTGAGTCTCAAGTGAGTGAGTAAAAGCTATCGTCGAGGCACCAACACCCCAGAACCAGACTGAAGTAAGAAGTTTCCTTGGGTCAGTTCAATTTTGCGCGAGGTTCATCCCAAACTTTGCAACCATATCAAGCCCATTGTGGGACCTAAGCAGCAAAGATGTTAAGTGGCAGTGGGGTGCAAAAGAGAGCAAAGCCTTTCAAGAAATCAAAGACCTGCTAACTAGACCACCAGTGATGGCCTACCACAGACAAGGTGCCACGACACGCCTCACAACCGATGCCTCTCCTCTCGGAGTTGGAGCGATCCTGGAGCAGAAACAAGAAGACGGGAACAGGTCAATATATTGCGCAAGCCGAAAGCTTAGCAAAGTTGAAGCAAGATACTCCCAGTTTGAAAGAGAAGTTCAGATGGGCTTGCGAGAAGTTTTACCTGTACCTATACGGAGTTAAATTCGAGATCCGCACTGACCACAAGTCGCTAGTCACAGTTCTCAGTGCAAAGTCCAAACCTCCATCTGCCCGGATAGAAAGGTGGCTCTTGTACTTGCAGCGATTCCAGTACACGTTGACACACATACCAGGCAAAGCTAATGCAGCAGATGTCCTCAGCCGCCTGCCCGTTGGCTCAACTCAAGATGAGGACACCCGAGAAACTGAAGATTTTGCATACAGTGTGGCGAGTGCAGCAGTGCCAGCCGTTTTACTGCCGAAGAAAGTCGAGACTGCCACAGCAAATGACCCAACCTTACCGATATTGCGCAAAGCTGTAACGACCGGTGACTGGACCCAGCTGTCAGATACCATCTACAAAGTAGTTAAAGAAGAACTGTGGGTAGTAGGACAAGTAGTGATGAGAGGAACTCAAAGCCTTTGGAAACAAACCATCATGTTGACACACGAAGGTCATCAGGGCATGGTCCGTACTAAAGCCAGGTTGCGAGAGAAAGTGTGGTAGCCGCAAATGGACAAACAGGTGGAGAATGCCATACGTTCTTGCCATCCTTGTCAGCTTGTAGGACCAAGAGCAAAACCAGAACCCATGAGGTCAAGCAGTCTGCCTGATGGATCCTGGCAGGAGATCTCAGTTGATCTTCTTGAGATCTCAAATGGTGAACACCTCTTGGTAGTTGTCGACTATTCTTCTCGTTGGCTCGAGGCCATTCTCCTGAGGAAGACAGATGCTCAACACGTGATAAAGAGTATAGAAGCTATTTTCAGAACACATGGATTACCAGAAGTTCTACGCAGTGACAATGGACCACTATTTGCGTCGAAGGAATTTGAGGGCTTCCTGCCCCAAGAAGAGCGTACCCTATTGGCCACAGAGCAACGGAGAAGTGGAACGTGGCAATGAAACAATTCTGAAGATTGTGCAAATTGCTCGCCTTGAAGTGAAAGATTGGAGAAAAGCACTTGAGAACTTTCTCTTCTAGTATAGAGTTACCCCACATACTGTTACTTGAGTGTTGCCTGCAGAACTGATGATGGGGAGGAAACTGCGCTACAAGCTTCCTCGAGTTGAATTCTCCAAAGAGCGTACAACGAAAGCATATTGGCAACAGCTGTTGAGAGAGAGAGACAGTCGTGCAAAACTCCGCCCAAAGAATATGCAGACAGAACACGAGGAGCTAAACACAGCAATATTGAGGAGGGCGACAAAGTGCTATTAAAGCAGACACGTGAAAACAAGCTCTCACCGAGCTATGAGCCAGAACCTTACACTGTCATTCACAAAGATGGAAATGCTGTCATCTTACAGGACACAAATGGGAACTATAAGATGCGCAACATTGCTCACATGAAAAAGTTTGTCGATCCTGAAACTGTTGACAAAGGGGAAATAGATCCGCAGCCACACTTACCCGAGCAGCCAGTGCAGCCCGAACAGGATCACCCAAATCCCAGTGCTAGTCAACCAGCAGCAGATACAGGGGAAGCTCCATCTAGCCCCTTGCCTTCAGTCGCTTCGCGCCCCGTGCGTGCCAGGCAAGCGCCCGCCTGGATGCAAGATTATGTGTACGCATAGTTTAAATTATTCAGAAGAAAATAAGAGACTCCGAACTTTCTTTTGAACACTTTATTAGTCACTTCGAGATTGTTATCTCTACCTTCATAAGCTTCATATGGATTTACTTGTTTGTTTTTGTAATAACTTAGGGGGAGATGTAGTGTCCCGTATGTTCATTGTGATTGTTTTATTGTTATGGGATATGATGCAGCAAGCATGTGGTCTTGAAGATGTCAAACGATTAAAACATGTTGTTGTTATGAACCAAGTTGTTTAGTGTATTAGGACGAAGACACCATACCTACGATCGACAATCCTGCATAGAAAGTGATGCCAGCAACAATGAACGGAATTCTTTAATATTCTTCACCTTTCTGTCCATGGTTCGAACAGTTTCGTTGGTAAACCATCGCGAAACTTAATTTCTCACCTAGTTCAAAATTCAAGCACTTTAAAAATTTCCGGCTCTTTCCTGCCTTCCCCGCCAAATATATCAACTGGGGTTTCTAAAAAAAACCGTTTTGTTGCAACAACATGTGTTGAGCCGTGAGTTAACAGTATGGCCCAAATCCTCCATGTCCTCCATTTTAAACACGGCTCAACATCGCTGGTCACAGCTGTTTCATATTTTCGCGCCAGCAATCGGCTCGAGCATTCTGACTTCCGTTCACGATTTCTTTGTTTTCAAACAGCCAATCAAAAAAATTCGAATTTAATTCGAAAATCCTATGTCCCCAGAGCCCTTCGATTCTCGTGCCAAGGCCCCGCCGGCTAAGAGGAGCGAAAAGGGCTATGGGGACGAGAATGATTTTAATATGGCGGCCACTGTGCGATTTGCTGTTGAAGTCGTTGTAGCTGGTTTTCAAGGTAAGAGAGTCTATAAGAATGCTTTTCTCATGTCTAGCTAAGCTATAGATTTATGAAAGAGAATGGAAACAAAATTGTGTCTGTGTTTTGCAATGTAGAATACGGTAGACAGTAGTTGGTGAACTTGTAAGGTCGACATTTTGGCGCATTCTGTTGAAATCGCTTTTTCCACGAGTTTAGGGAAAAAAAGTAGACGTTTTGAAAAGCACAGAAGTAGATCAGATGATCGAGCGTCCTTCGTATTGGCTATTAAATACATTGACTAAAGGTTTTGAAATGTTATTAATCACTTCTACTGATTTGTCACGTTGTAGTCTGAACAAATTACCAGCGTTTTTTTATAGTATAGTGGGAAGTAAAGTAACTTACCACTTTTCTCTGGTAATTTTATTGTTGTATGTTCTGACAACAACAACGATATGTGTGGGGTTAATGTAGTGTCATAAACTATTTAAATAACTGCCCAAATTGTAGCACTAATGTGGAGTGATAATTCTGTTGTTGTTGTTCAACATTTAGTATCAGTTGTGACTCAGTAGTGAGCTTGCTATGAATAACTTACTCTGAGATTACGATATTGGTCAATGTAAAATGAAGACTATGGACTGCATACTGCAGACTGGGGGTAAACTGCAGACTGCAGACTGCACACTTTTTAATATTATTATATCTTGTTATTTGCATTATTGAGTGTTAACCATAAACAGGACTATTCCGGCCAATCGTAGTGAAAGACTGCACCCCAGTTAGCTTGAATATCACTCTGGTTTGCCTGAATATCACTCAGGCTAGCCTGAATAATGCTTCGGTTAGCCTGTTTACAGTTATCTGTCACTTTTTTTGTGACAGAACAGACTAAGGTTTTGCTTATACCTGTTCATGGTTGTTTGGTCTACAATGAGGGACAAAAGTGCTGAGATGGCAACCCTAAAGCATGGAATCAGAAATTCAGAATCTGGAGTCCAGAAACTGCAAACCAAAAACTGGAATCTGGAATTCATGAAATTGACAATAACAACAAAAAAATTTCACTTCAGCAATGCTCATGAAATAGATAAAGGAAAAAGTAATGTTATTGTTGTTCTTCATTTTCTCTGCTTTACATTATTGCAAACTGCATGTTGTGTATTATTGTAAAAACATAACTAGTTTTGAACAACCCCTCAGCTATACATGTGGCCCAGTTGTGCAAAAGGTGGATAATGCATTCCATTGGATTAATCATATCCAGTGGGGATAGCTTCAGGTGGATATAGTTAGCCATCCTTTGATGACCTCTGATCAACCTGGCCCGGACAAGAGCGTTGTTCTTGTTAAGCTCACATTGTACAAAAGAGACTGATGAGTAGCAGAAAAGTCACAGCATTGACCTAAAAGCAATGTTTGTTTGTGATGAGTCTTTCAACACGACAACCCAAAAACATAGAAACCAGCTTCGGGGAATCCATAATCCACAAACAAAAGAAACCAAGGGCTTCAAATTTTCAAATTATATTGTGTAGATTTTGCTTGTTAAAAAAGGCCAATAGAAGAGGACCTCAAACTTCACCTCTTTTGAAACCATTACTTCCAGTGAAGGCTATGGTTATGAAAATCTTAACTAATTAATGTGCATCACAATTTGATTCTGATCACCCTGAGAACGACTGAAGTAAGCTTTCTGGTAATTGGCATTTTGTTTAAGTGATCTACCGGTACAATTTGCGGGAGGTATAATTTGGCCTGCACGTCTAGTAGATACTAAACAAGTTAGCAATGTCAAAGAAAACTGGGTTTCATCAGTGGCAGCAGGCTGTAACTCGACAGTCGTGCCTCTCACTTTAGATATGCAAGGGTTAACTTGGCTCTTCTAAGAAAAGTTTGTTTATTCTAAACATGCAAGATTAATTCCAGAACAACACTATTTTCACACTGATAGACTGTGTTGCAAATCATGACCGGATATTCTTATCCGCCTTCATATTAAGATAATTTCAAAAAACGGTTGCACACTTACTTACGTGTCCTCCTCATTTGCAAATGGATTGGATCACGTTGTTCAAAGATGCCTTAAGAATGCAAGAAACACATTGCATGCAAACATTTCTTTGATGTCAGTGCTGTGAGAATAGCTTGTTTCTATTGTGCTTCATTCTTTTCAGAGTAGTTTGATCTAGACAAGAACCACCCTTCTGCCAAGTGCCAGGTTCAACCCTATCTTCCCTAAAAATCACTAACCCTGACTGGATAGTGATGTATCCTGTGACAGTGGATCCCCCCTTTTGAACAAAGGGGTCAGGCCTGGGTTGTTTGGAGGTTGGATAATGCTATCCACCAGATAAATCGCTATCCAGTGATAAGTGTTAACAAAACAAACCATGCTATCTGCTGGATAGTGATTTATCTGGTGGATAACATTATCCACTTTATGAACAACCCGGGTCAGATGTATAGCTGGGTGTTGCTTAAAACCAGACATGTTTTTTTTTTTTTTTTTTTTTTTTTTTTTTTTTTTTTTTTACAATTACAGTTTGTGGTTGAGGTTGGAAGAAAAGGAAAAAACAATGACAACGATATTTATTTCTTTAGTGGACATTGCTGAAGTGAATTACTGGTATTTCTGTCGATGTTGTCAATATCAACAAATTGCACCCATTGGTTTCTGGAATCCATGTTTTAAGGTTGCTGTGCTGAGCACTTTGCAGTAAAAGTCTATTTTCCAGCATCTTGGAAACATTGCCTGCCCCTTCTTCTTCCCCCTCACCCCTCTACAAACTGTATTGATTTTTCTAACGGTATTTCCAAGACTGTACAGATCACAAAACCCACACAACATTGAACTAGGAGGCTGTGGGAATAAGAGAATTAATGCTAGATGTAAATGAAAAATTATAGCATGAGAGGTTGAATATTGAAGTGTCCTAACTACTTTTTTCACCCATTATAAGTAATATGATACAGACATTTATGGGTTAAACATAAGCTTAAAGAACAGTTAAAATTTCACATTGCACTCATTGGAGGGAAGTAATATTAATAGAGATTAGATTCTTGCAGTTGAAATCAGTGAAAAGAGCTGAACGAACATAAGGAAACAATTTGCCTAACTCCAATAACATCAATAATTAATGTACTAAATATAAATCCAGCTGTAAGCTGTCAATCAGTCAACAAATCAAGTCATTTTTCACACATTCTGAGAAAAATCACCTGACCTTGAACACAACAAGCCACGTTCGATATATATCAATATTCAAACATGGCTCTGAGGCTTTCAGGACAAACTTCTACCGTATGGCACTGAATTTTTGCGGGTTCTAATTGTTGCAACTGTTGCGATTTTTGTGGTTTTTTCCATGATGCGTTTAAAAAAATGTTCTTGCAGATAAATATTATTGCAAAAATGTTCTCTGCAAAAGTTTAATACTCTACTGGCGAAATTTTAAATACAAACATCACAAGTAGAAACTTATTGCTGTCATCAACCACATATAAGCATGATGCAGTTGTGATAGAGTGACAATGGTTACTAGATTACTGTGTTTTAATTCTCTACCTGTTGTTTCCCTTGTTAATAATTGATTTTGTCCATAAACCTTAAGTGGGTATAGGGCCAGTTGTTAATAATTGGATGCACTTTAAAAACTTGAAAATGTTTTAATTTCAATTAAACGTGACTTCCCAAACATCGCAAAAATTAATACCCAGCAAGAAAAACCAGTCGTTTACAAAAGAGAAAAACTCCAAAATTTAGTGCCATACATTTTGATTGTATTTGTTGGTATTTTCTCTGCATCTCTCTTTTGGTAATTGAGGTAGCAAAGAAACTTAACAAATTTGAAATTTTGTCCTGAAAGCCCCAGGGCCATGTTAGAATATTGTTGATATATCGAACATGGCCCATTAACAATGGTAGCACACAGATGTTCCCTTAGATTCTTTGTTTTGTGGAGCTCCACCATGGAACAGGCTACAATAAAAACTCCGAATTGTTATTTGGCTATTCAACTTCATAACTAATCAGGACACAAATGTAATATGTAGAAACACATCAAAGCTACACTTCACCTCAACCTTGCTGTATTGACCTTGCTAACACTCAGTCAATACGGCAAGGTCGCGGTTTGAGATTTTCCATTAAAGACCGAATGTTCAAGGTTAATAAGCAGTTAACTAATGAGCTAGTAGTAATCAAAGATTATGAGAGTGCATTAGAAGCAGTTCTAATCGAGCAGTGCAGAAAAATTTGAGTTTTTGTGTAAGTATCTTTGTATGGACACCAATTTGACCCCCCCCCCCCCCCAAAAAAAAATTTTCAGGGATGAATGACGTTGTCTCCATTTTCGTCCATGTGCTTCCTTCCGATTGTTGTGCAATATATCGGGCTTTTGAGTGTCGAGGCAGGTTATTGTGGACTGTAGCGGATAAGTTGTTTATTAAAAGTTCGAAATCAGTGTTAATGGCATTTAAAAACGTTGCAAACATATCTTCACAAAATGTGCATGACTCTTCGTACGAACAGAAAGCTGTACTTTGGCTGCATGTTGTGTACCCTCTTCTCTTCGACCAAAACCAACGCTGCTTTCTGCTGAATAAATTAAAGGGGAAAATGTGTAATTACACTTCGCTGGGCTAGATTTCTGTGCCCAAAATATGTAACATAAACCCAACGAAAGTGTTCACATAGGAAAAGAGTTCAATTCCCCCAGGATTGCTTTGGTACATCAACATGTCCTCCATTTCATTTTTTCGAAAGGGTGTCTGGAAAACTCGAATAGCGAATAGCGAATGGCGAATAGTGTGAATAGTCTCGGATAGTGTGAAAGCGGCGAACAGTCGCGAATAGCCCCGAATAGTGGCGAACAGTTGGTTTTACAGTGTCGAAGTCCATGCTGGTATAAACTATGATTTGTTGACACGTTGCATGATGTCGTCAGTTTCCGTAGATTTACAAGTTAAATAGAACTAAAATATTCACATTTATAGTCTAGTTCATTATTCTAAGCTGGAAGCAAAAATATAACCAAACATTTGCCATCGCGTGCGACTGATTCGAATATTTCCCCTGATGAATAAAGTAGACAGTATTTTATATGTTTCAGGCTCACTCTTATGGATCTTGCTTTCAGAGACTTCAGAGTACTTTTCCACCAATTCCAGACAATATTCGACCGGATAAACACTGAACTGTGTCGCGACTGGAACTAATCAACAAATCCCGGCCTGATCAATCGATGACAATCGATGATCAGAAATCCAATCGATCAATCGATATCAATCGATGAGAATTAGTTAATTGTTGTCAATTGCTATCGGCCAATCGATGACCAATCGATAATCACGAGCTCGAGTTCTTTAATTGCTATCGATTGCCATCGATTTTTTATTTACTTTTGCTCGATGTCCCGCCGATTTGTAATCGATCTTTGCGTTCCGCTCGCAGCTAAGTAAGTGATAACGTGTCTCGGATGTCTGGCGACTTCTTGTCTTCTGCCGAAATAACCGGGAAATAACAGTCTGTCAAGTTATTTTGAACATCTATTAGTCCCTTGTGCAGTCAAAGGAGATGAGATACACAATCTTATGTAAGAATTTTTTTATTTATTCAAGTGGGAACATTTTTATTGCAGTCACATTTTACGTTTTGTAAAGAACTATAGTTTTGCATTTGGTTCTGTTGTGAAGATCAATAAAGTATTGTTGCTTTTGTTTACAAGGGAAATGGAAGCCGAGCGGATGTTACTACAACTGGTAACGGGGAACGGGGAACGGGAAATCGGAAATGGAAGTCAGGGAACAAGTATGCAGCGCTAAGCGACCTTAGAATTTAACATGACGGACAAAGGAAAAGAAAAGGGAACAATTTGGGGAAATGTGAGGAAGTGTTACGGTTATAAACGTGAGTTTCTACCGGCTGTGCCCCACAGTCCAGTATGGTACTGGGATAAACAAAGCATGAAATAGCACCTGGGGTGAAAATCGAATCGGTACCATCACATGCTACCCCAAGCGGTCAGTACAAAAGGCAGACTTCAGACTGCAGACCGGGTACAAAATGCAGACTAGGTACAAAACGCAGAAAGAGAATAAAGACTGTTTTTCGTCTGATACGGGACAACATGTGATCTGAAAACATACCGAGTGTCGTGCAGTCGCTTTTCTGCGGTCATCTTTCACCAACATTAGCATTACATGTATTGTGGAATATTTCTTGCTCGTTCCTTCATATATTTTGTCTTTAACAAAGCGGTCAGTCCACATGTTATTTATCTGCTGCTCAGCTGATTTGCCAGCTGACTTGCCGGTCTCCGAAAGGCCGCCACGCTGCCGAATGCGAAGACAGCAGATGATCCACGTTTAGAGATGGTCATGTGTTATGTCACTTGACCTCGATATCATATTGCTTGTTGCTATTTTTAAATATTGATATGACAGCTTGCGCACAAAATTAGAAGATATGAGTAGACTATGAAGGCTTGAAATTCTATTTAAGTCGAACGACTTTGGCCTCACCGATTGGGGACGTAGCTTGTGGTAACACCGATATGATTTTCATCCCAGGCGCCATTTCATGCTTTGTTTATCCCAGTACCAATCACACTCTGCTCTAACAAGAACGTACTGGGCACATGATCTGGGGGCACAGCAGGAAGAAACTCACTTTCACAACCGTAACACTTCATCACATTTGCCCAAATTGATCACTTTTCTTTTCCTTTGTCTGCCATGTTGAATTCTTAGGCGGGTTACTGCTGTACAGTCGTTCCCAGACTCCCGTTCCCGGTTCCCGGTTCCCGGTTCCCCGTTCCCGGTTCCCGGTTCCCGGTTCCCCGTTCCCCGTTTTCTTTTCCCCGTTCCTCGTTCTCCGTTTCCCGTTTCCCGTTTTCCCGTTCCCCGTTCCCCGTTCCCCGTTCCCCCTTCCTACTTTCCCCTTCCCCGTTCCCCCTTTCCCGTTCCCCGTTCACCGTTCCCCGTTCCCCGTTCCTCGTTTCCCGTTCCCAGTTCCTTGTCCCCGTTCCCAGTTTTAGTAACATCCACAGCCGAGCATTCATTACGTGTAATCCCGGGGTTTTAACTTACAACGATATTTCCTGCTGGGTGTTTATTTAACGGATCAACACCATATGCATTTGGCATCGACCATCTTTCCTCGTTTTACTCTCCTGACCTACCTAAGTTCCCGGCTAAGTTAGAATAGAAGTAACTGGCGTAGCGCTTATTGCGTTAGTAACTTCCTTGGCAAGTCCAGATACGATACGAATTTTATATACCCGCCCAAAAAATATGGAAGTCGATGGAATTGCTAGTCGATGACAAATCGATGGGAATCGATAATAATCGAGGACAATCGATGATAATTTATGACAATTGATGACAATCGATGGCAATCGATAGCAATCGAAACACAAAATTTTTGTTCATCGATTGGTCATCGATTTCCGATATCAATCGATTAATTGTTATCGATTGTTATCGATTGCTATGGATTGTTAGCGATTATCAGTTTCATCGATTGATCAGGCCGGGACAAGTGCAATCAAAATATAGCTGTTGCCACGGTTAACATCCCAAAGCCAAGGCGACTCAAAGTCGTGTTCGTTAACATATAAAATCAACAAGGACAATTCCCCCAGATTTCGATAAATGCCAGCGTCGAAGCGTTTAAATTCACCAAATCCATCGCTCAGAGCACGAAATATCGAAGCCTACGGCGACTGAATGGAAAGAAGTCCAAGAAACATCCAGCGCTCACATGGACGAGCTCACATGGCCTGCTCACCTACTCACATGTTCGCCACATGTCTTATCACATGTCTTGGTAACGGTACCAGTTTACTGGCCGTGACATGCCCCAGAAAAAATCAAGCGGGCTGGCCATTTTGGTGTCCTTACAGGAATGTGGATTTTTCCTGCATTTAACCATGCACAGGGTAACCAACTCTAGAAAGCCACAGGTCAAAATCAGGCTTGCGTTCGGAGAACGCAACAAGTTTTTGTGACCTTTTAAAACAAAGGTAAAAAGTCAAGTTTGCTTTGAAGCCTAGTGGCCATGCAGGCAAGCACACATCTACTCCCTATGCTTGAGGCAACTACAATTCTGGCCAAAGTCCTAGGGGCACGTGACAAATCGACAACTGGTGACGCATTATTTTGAAGTGGGAAGCCATTATTTGATTTGCCGAACCCCCTCTCCGCCCCCCCCCCCCCCCCAGCCCAAAAAACAATGTTGGAATAGTGTGTCTACTTTGGATGAAGTGACATCAACCCTGTGTTGGAGGTGGGGAGGGGGAGGTGGACAGAAAGATCATATGTTGGCAAAAGTGCAAAGTGTCCTAAGAGTTTTGACCAGGATTGTCTGAATGAGCTCCGATGTTAAAATTGCTCCTTATAGCGATGAAATGGCTACAATGATAGGATTTCAGTTTAATTAAAACGGTTTTACTGCACGCGATAAACTACAGGATTTAAAGTGGCTACGTCTCGGTATTTCAGATGATTTAATCAATTGAATCACAGCCAAGTTTGAAGTAAAAGAATCCTAATGATTTTGGATGTTATAAATCAATTTGAGTTGAACTTGAAACAAATGAGTCATTATTTTCCATTGTTTTCTCCAGTTTTGGCCATCCATACCCCTTTTTACAGCTGATAATGGCTTAAGGTGATTTCCTAGTAAAAGAACCCGCCATAGATTTCCGATGAAACTTGGTATGCTGTTGTTACAGGACAAGGAGATATTAAAAACGTAGTAAAAAGAGGGGGTCACTGCGCTTGTTTTCACACCATAATGCTGACAAATACGGTTATTTAGGTGACTTTTGGTAACCTCCGTGCACAACAAATAAGCTCGATTATTTTTCAATGCAGCGTGTTATGTCACACAGAGTTTGACTCTCATTTATTAGATAAAAAATTTGAACAGGATATTAGGCTTTTGGTTCTCAAATTTTGTGCGCAGTACCTTTGAATACGTGGTTTTATAAGCGTAATTATCAGTCATTTATGGAAACGCTTGATTCATATCTTTAGTCATACTCAGCCGTACTTAGTGTAGACCTTTTCAAAGGCATAATTATCAGAGCATTACACGATCACAAGTCACTCTACGAGACAAAAACCGAATCCCCGGTCAGCACTTGCTCTGAAAATGATGCCATCCACAAGTTTGTGCCAAACAGAACTGACGACTAGCTTTTGAATTTCTTTGACTTCAACAAAAATACAGATTAAATCGAAACCAATGTGTCTCTAGTCAAAGTTCTTTTAAAACAGGTTCTCTCTTATAGGCCAGTCTAGTTTTTAATTTGGCGGAGGAAAATAAGCGAGATTACTTTAGCTTGAAACTACACATACCCGAACCCCCTCCCCCCCCCCCCGGATGATCAAGGGCCCCTCTTCACACTAAGAATGACCCTTACGACCATGAAGGCTTCCAATCAGTTAATGCCTGGGAACGAGCCTGAGAGCATGTTCATTATTCGAATTATGAATCAGGTTCGCGTAGGGCTGCCCGCTAAATAACGTGACCTTATATCATGTTCTCTTTGTTATTTCGTTAGGAATCTATGGTAGAGACAGCTATCTTGAAAGCACAGTTGACAAGATACCTTAAAAGGAATCAACTCCAACATCTGCAAAGAGTGGTATAAGTTTAAGCCAATCAAAACCTACTTTGATAAATATGACAACAACTGAGACACAACGGAAGGAATACGAACGCAAGAATTGCGGCCAGCTGTTTAACCAATTGTCAGCTTACAAGGAACATGAGCGAACTCACACAGGAGAGAAGCCGTATACATGCAAGTATTGTAAAAAGTGCTTTAGCCGATTACAAATTTGCAAGCTACATGAACGAATTCACACAGGAGAGAAGCCGTATACATGCAAGCATTGTAAAAAGTGCTTTAGCCGTTTAGAAATTTGCAAGCTACACGAACGAACTCACACAGGAGAGAAGCCTTATACGTGCAAATATTGTGAAAAGTGCTTTAACCAATCATCAAATTGCAAGAAACATGAACGAACTCACACAGGAGAGAAGTCGTATACTTGCAAGTATTGTAAAAAGTGCTTTAGCCAATCATCAGATTGCAAGAAACATGAACGAACTCACACAGGAGAGAAGCCGTATATATGCAAGCATTGTAAAAAGTGCTTTAACCAGTCAGCAACTTGCAAGCGACACGAACGAACTCACACAGGAGAGAAGCCGTATACATGCAAGTATTGTAAAAAGTGCTTTAACCAGTCATCAGATTGCAAGCAACATGAACGAATTCACACAGGAGTGAAGCCGTATACGTGCAAGCATTGTAAAAAGAGCTTTATTCAGTCATCCACTTGCAAGCAACATGAAAGAATTCATACAGGAGAGAAGCCGTATACATGCAAATATTGTAAAAAGTGCTTTAGCCAATTAGGAAATTGCAAGGAACATGAACGAACTCACAAAGGAGTGATTGATGAAAATTCAAACCAAGTTGAAAGCCTCACCTGTTGGATTTGTCAGGAGGAACTTGGTAGCAGGGCATGCCTCATCCGTCATTACGATGATCATACGAGACAAAGATGACACTTATGCAAACCTTATCCTTTGCTTTTTCTTCTCTTTCTTTGTAGTAACGTTGGTTGGAGGTTAACCACGACATTTGTCTGAAGCGCAAAATTATGGTAGCAGTCCTACCGTTAAACAACATTGCAACTTTCCTGTATCTACAGCAAACTTCCAGAGAAGAAGTCTCGTATGTTTTTTCCTTCTTGGCTGAAAACAATCGATTTTAAGTTAAAAGTTTCCATTAGTAACCTCCCCTTTACAGAATTTTTTTTGTTATAATAAGCGTAATGCACATAGGTAGATATAGCGGCTTTCATTTTAATGTCGAAAAGTAATTGATTTTACATCAAGTACACAACACGATTGGCTTGAAAAACTCGCGCCACTTTGAGTCCAATCAGAAGTAAAACCAAAACCAATCGTGAACACTCGCACACGTTTTCCTGCGCTTCGCGTAAGCTACATTTAATTACTGGGAGTCATAGAGTTGACTCCTTCGCATGCATCTAATAATAAACGCTCAGTTTTACCTCAATAGTCGGTCGGAGAACAGGATGGTTCCTTTATCTTTCATTTCATATTGAAGCGAAAACTGTCAGGCAAGTTTTTCGTTTTCTGTTTTTCGACCGCAACAAAGACCAGTGCGGAATACGTTTACTTCAGTTGAACAATTAAGTTCACATCAAATGGTTTCAGCGGTGGACAATATGAGTTTTTAAGGGGGCGGTTGGATATATTATTTTTTAAAAAAGAAAATTATCCTCAAGAATAGTTGTACCCAAAAAATTCATGCACATGACCATTGCCAAAAACTAATTCATGTTCGTTCAGAGCGCCGTAAAAACGTCCCGAGGAAAAATATTCCAAGTTATGAAGTTGGAGTGTCCACTTGCACGATTTCTGCTATACCCCGGATCACTATCAGTCCATAGGGAATATCTTCGGTCACATAAGGATGAGCTAAATCTGGAACGAAAGAGTTGTCATCGGTTTCTTGTTATTTCTTAATATTGTTATATATTAAAAATGTTATTATGTGTGGATGTTACATATTACACTTTCATGCCATTTTGGTTAACAACATTTGGTCATTATTTGCAAGTTTTTCTAGATTTAATCCATTTTAATCCTCTCCAGTTTTACCGTCGTTGCCCCCTTTTGGTTTTTCCATGTTTCTTTTGAGTTCTACAGTCTTGAGTTGTTATTATCATACACCGTGACCAGTTGATCGGTACTAAGCCTAACCATTAGGTGACCTAGCTCTGTTAATTCCTGGTACCCATAAGAGTTCTACATCTGGGAAACGAAAGGCTATGAGACTGAGAGGAAACTGTGTTGGCCAGACATATGACACAATGATCTCAGCCAGGGCTGGAACCCAGGCTGCTGGATGCAGAGTTCAGCTCACTCATTAGACCACCACAGCTCCCATGTTTAAAAAAGTGTTGAAAGAAAATTAGTGCACGTAAATTTGTTGTGAAATATAGCAAGATGTGAAGAGGAAAACCATAAATATTGTACAGACAAGATATAAAGTGGTTTAAATATACTGATCCATTAGATAAATAATGTAAATTGTTTAGGTATTTGGTCTATGGTTCTCAAATTTTGTGCAGAGTATCTATGAATGGGTCTTCTTAGACGTATAATTACCCTGCTTGATTCATGTATTTCTTTAATTCATGGAGAACGCAGCCATACTTTGTGAGGACTTGTTGAAAGGCACGGGTGTTTGGCTGTCCGATCGCAAGACAAACTCATCCGGCTTCAGTAATTTGCATATTCAATGAATAGAAAATAGATACCTCTTTTTAACCGAGTTCGAGGGCCGTACTATAAGTTACGGACAGAGTTTTTTTCTCCCATCGATTTATGGGGTAAATATATCGATATATTTCATAAATCGATATATTTGTCGATATGTTTCATCGATATATAAATTTATCCATATATTTCATAAATCGAAGGGGAAAACGAGGATCCGTAACTTAGAGTACGGACCGAGAAGACGCTAGTAAGAAGAAGAAGACCGAGAAGACGTTAGTAAGGTATTTATCATTATTATTTATTATTGCTTTCTTACTTTTCAACTTTTCTGGAAGAGTAAAGTAGGTTCCTTCACGAAATGTTTCGTATCGAGCAACGTTAACAAATGCATCCAAAATCCCTTCAATCACCCAGCCTGAACCTCATCGCGACCATGCGTCTATTTCACCTTTCCCTTGATCAGTGAAGCTATTAAGATGATTTCCGCAGAACATTCGAGCAATAATGGCAAAAAATAAGTTACCAAAAAAACTCATGGCATGGTAATATTTTGAATACAGTTAAGAAGAACTTATCGAGACTTAAGCTCTCAAGTTGACCCCGCGAGACAAAATTGAACTTCAACTGAGTTATCCATATTTTAAATAAAACAGACGTTTCGCGTTAGTTAAAAGCACAATAACACACGCTTTAAGCATTCTTACGAGGTTTGACATTAACTTTCTCGAGAATGCTTGAGTTAATCACGAGGTTACATAGAGAAATGAACTAAAGTGATTTGTTTTATTTAGTATTCCAAAATTTACCGTGCTATGAGTAGACGTTTAGTAAATAAGTTTTGCAGTTATTGCTCGAACTTTGAGTGGAATCCGTCTTAAATGCGTTGTTTATAGTTGCTTCATTGTTTCTGTGAAAAATGACAGGCTCATTTTGTTTGAAATAATTTTCCATGTATTGTGTCTCATTGTTTCTGACGATTGAAAGCTTTTCAAGTATCCCAAATTGTGTTTTAACACTTGTCAATCAGATTAGTAAATCTTTTTTTTTTTCTTTTTTGCCAAATTTAAGAAAATCAGCTTTGCCATCATGACACTCGCTTGACTGCGTAGGAGCTCAGGTCGGCCACAAACATTTTTGCTCAAAATGTCGCTCAACTTATATACTTTCTTCTGTAAAATTTTCCACTTTGGGGTTGAGTTATAATTTTATCTTTTCTTTGAATGACAATGCTTTTTTCGAAAGCTATCTAGCGTCTACCACAATATTCTATGGATCTAAACAGGCTCAATTGACAAATTGACGTCCGTTTTTCATGCGTCTGTCCTGTTATTGATCGTGAATTCCGTCGTAACATTGTCAAAGTAGCTGTGGATCCACTGGGCGATAGCCGAGTGCATCCGCAGACTACTTTGACAATGTTATGACGAAATTTATTGTCAATAATAGGACAGACGCATAAAAAACTGACGTCAATTTGTTTTCTACAATAACAAATTGTCAAATTGTCCGCTCTCGCTCGTTGACGCATCGCATAAATTATAAATTCATGAGTATGTCCGATTTATTGACAGTGAAAATTAGCCAATGAGTGCGCGAGAATTGCTGCAGTTATTTTAAAAAGTAATATCGATGAGCTGAAGTCTCGAGTGGAATTCTTTGTGCCATTTTAGAAACGTCGCGGATGACTTCGAAAATCGTCCATCACCTTTTTTGTAAATTTAGTGAGATATGTGTTACAAATCTTGCTCTCTAATGACATAAGAGGTAAACCTTTGATTTGCCAATCGGAACTGAATAATTTTCTATTCCTTCGATTGTTCTCTAGCTTTCACCACATGTTCCAGTGATTTAAGAAATCTTTATAAGCATAACTGATAACCTGAGGTTGAGTGGGAGTCTTTGAGTCATTGTAGAAACATTTCATGACTTCGGCAAATCGTCCATCACCTTTTTTGTAAAATTATTGTTATATAGTGTAGAAAACAAAAACGGGACGGGACCAATTTTTAATCAGCTGGATAAAACACAACTTTTCGCAAAGTTAAAAAATTCTGTACATAGGGTTCCGAGTGACCTTAAATTTCAGAAAATTTAAGGTAGCTCTGTAATCAAGGGTGTTTTGTCCTAAGTTTGTCCTCTTTTTATAGGATCTAACATTATCTTTAAAGCAACCTGGTCGGTAGACTAGGTTATCAGTAGATTGGGTTATCAGTAGATTGGGCCATCAGTAGATTGGGCTATCAACTCTAAATTTGTCTTGTTTTTATAAGGACTTCATACATGTCATGAAAGTGACGTGGCCGATATGCAGCTGTCTAAAGTCTGTGTTGTATCATATTAGATGACGTCAGGTTATTTAGGAAAATGGTTTTCACCTTTTTTGTTCGAAATCTATTGTAATACAGTGGAACCTCGATTTAACGAAGTGCCAAGGGACTGGGGAAATTTGTTCGTTATATCGAGGGTTCGTTAAATCGAAAACCTCGATTTAACGAATTTTCGGAAAAGCAACCAAAATGTTCGTTATATCGAGGTTAGTTAATAATTAATTTTCATCGGTGTTACGTAGCACTACCCAGCATTTCTGGATCTGAACAATTACTAATAAGCACTCTTTGTCTATGTAGCTATGTACTGTACAGATATGTACATAGCTACGGCACTTAGAAATTGCACAGGCAAACAAAACTGCTTAAAACTACATATAAAAAAACATAAATACACATCTATATTGAGACGCTAATAAAAGATTACTTCCAATGGAGGTTTTTTTGTCATCAGTAAAAAATGCGTCCTCCGTTTAAGAAAAATGAACATGGTATTAAACAAAACGGTAACAATTTTAACACTGTTCTAGTCCAATTAGGACTCTTAATCAAAAAATTCTTTTAGTGAAGATTGTCTCTGTGGTTTTGTTGCCATTCGTAGGAATGTATCTTCCATAGAAGAAAGGGAGCGCAGAAATTCCTTTTCTTTTGCACTTGTCTTGTCGAATGACAAAATCAAATTGCGAAGCCCTGTCACAGCCTCGCTAGCTTCGACCAGACTAAGTGGTTTTGGCTCCACTATAGAGATGTCTGCGTCTGAATCTCCTTCATCTTCTTCTTCCTCATGACTCATCGATTCCACGTTTTGGACTGCCTTCAGGGCTTCCCGTGTTACATCTTCCTCCGTCGGTTGGCTTTCGGTTACAACATTGTTATCAAGGGATACAAAGTGACTGAATGATATCTCTGCAAGAGAGGGAAAATGGTGGGTAATGTTTCCCCATAGACCGACACCAGTTTCATTGGTATCTTCATCTTCCTCGTCTGACTCAAAAGGATCGTGTGAGGGCTCCGCTACTTCACCTGGGAATCCTGGTTTTTTCCAGCAGTTTTTGATTGTCGTGGTGCTTACATTGTCCCAAGCTTTGGCCATCATATGTAAAGAACATTCACGAACTCTTTTGTTGCGTAAGAACTTGTTTTGTTTGTACAGATACGACACCGCTTGATATAGCACGTGATATCACATAAATATAATCAATTGTACATTAGACTTTGATCAGTCCTTTTGCGAAGCGAAAACGAGAACACGAGGTAGCGATTTTACGAAGTTATATGTTGTAAATAGGGACAAATTTCAAATTAAACGGAAATCATTCAAAATACAATCTCGAAGTTTATTAAATCATAAAGACAGCATCCTTGAGGTCGATTTCTTTGACAGGTTTATTGTCATCTAAACACTGTAACATCCGCCTGATCATTGTCTTGCGATAATTTACCTTAAGGTTCTGGATTATGCCTTGGTCTGCCGGTTGAAGCTTGCTTGTGCAGTTAGGTGGAAAGAAGATGAGCTTTGTGTTTGTCAGGCCATTGACAATAACATGTGAAGTACAGTTATCTAAAAATAACAGAATATGGCGGTTTGCTACTCTCATTCGTCGGTCAATTTGACGGACCCATTTTTCAAACAAAACGCTGTCCATCCAGGCTTTTCTTTGAGACTCATAGGTCACGGGGAGCAAGTTCATGTTACTGTTCCTAAAACACCTGGGTCTGGCATATTTCCCTATCACAAGTAGGGGTAGCTTCTCTGTGCCATCCTGGTTGCAGGCCACAAGGACTGTCACGCGATCTTTACTTCTCTTACCACCGGTGCACTTTTCTCCTCTCAGGTTAAGCGTTTGAGTAGGGGTAGCTTTCCACATAAATCCTGTTTCGTCAGCATTGAAACGATCCTTCATGCTATAGCTGCGGCAAATATCCGGGAGACGCTCGCTCCAATTTTCGACAATATCAGGATCTACGCTTTTCTCTTCACCACATACAGCTTGGCCTGTAATTCCCTGTTTTTCCTTGAATTTTTCTAGAAAGCCATTACTTGCCTTGAAGTTCTCATACCCTAACTGTTGTGCAAAATACAGGGCTTTTTCTTGCAGCAGCGTTCCACTAACTGGGATGTCCATACCTCGAACCTTCCGAAACTATTCAGACAGTACTTTGTCAAGATCTGGAAAAGTCGCCTGCTTCATCTTCTTTCGTTTGTCTGTGAAGAATCCTCCTTCATAGGCACTAATAATCTCATCCTTTTTCTTCATAATGGTCGAGATTGTAGACTGAGACAAAGGAGGATCAAAACGCTTTGCAGCGACAGTGTTTTTCTCCCCATCCTTGATTGCTTTAACCAGTTTATATTTCTCTTCCAATGTCAGCATCCTTCTCTTCTTGGTCTCTTTTTTTTGGACTGCGACCGCGATGTGGAAGCACTAGGAACGGGAACTGTTACGCTTTCTTCTGCTGCACTCTCTAGGCTTGCCATAGGACAATATATTAAACTGCTTTCGATGAAAAGTGCCAAATTCAACAGAGATATAAAGGCACAAAATACGGCGAGGTATTGCAGGACGTGCTGGAATTTTTGGAATCTAACACCTTTTGATTGCTCAACAGGGTATCATGTCAACTTTCACAGGAAATTGAAGGTCTCTCGCTATTCACCGTGAAACTAGCGACAGGTAGCGAAACGGTGAAGCGACTTGTTGAGTTTTAAAACAGACAGCAATGAGCAACACAACATATTCTTTTCGATCTTGTATTCGAGGCTACCATGCGTATAAAGATATCTGGGATGCAGCTGTTGGTGAAGTTCTGGATTGTGAGGTAAGCCCTTAAAAGGAATCGTTCGTAGTTTTGACAGGTTATGAGCAAACTGAGTGATTTTACATCTATATTTTCTGCAGCACGAGCCTGACAACCCACAAGACATCCATGCTGTTGCCGTTAAACGGGTTCAAGACCAGGAAGGGACAGAAGGGACGCTTCAGACCGTGGGCCATGTGCCATTGACACTTTCACGTGCCTTCCATTTATTTTTAAAGCACGGAGGGCAAATATTAGCGGAAGTGGCTGGTAAACGAAGAAATAAGGGCATTGGACTCGAAATTCCAGCAATTTATTCTTTTTGCCACAAGAAGCCATCAAAGATAAAGAAGTTAATAGAACTCTTAAAAGACAAAGAGGATAAAGTCGAAATGTAGATGCTTTTATATGTTTGTATGAAATTATGTAAACAGCTGTAATGGGCTGTTGTCCTCGTGTTACAGGATTAAAGAAATGTCATCCTTGTTAGTTTGTTTTGCATTCATCTTTCGTCACATGTTGACATTTATTCGTTATATCGAGGTATATTTTACGTTTGGGCGTCTGGATTGTGTTCGTTATAACGAGGATTTCGTTATATCGAGGTTCGTTATATCGAGGTTTTGCTCCATACATTTTACTGTAATTTTGGCCGGGCTGAAGAAAATCGTTCGTTATATCGAGGACTTCGTTAAATAGAGGTTCGTTAAATCGAGGTTCCACTGTACGTGTTAACAAAACTTGCACTCCAAAAACATAAGAGCTGCACCTTTTGATTTGCCAATCGGACCTGAACAATTTATCAAGTAGCTCATTATAAATTATTGTGAGATAAGAAGCTATCTTTTATACTGTGCCTAAGACAAAATAATAGGTTATCACCTCCAAGAGTAAATGTCAGTTGTAAGACCGAGAAATGTTCTCTGATAGAAACAGAGCTTATGTGGATTAACTACTTGCACCCGGTATTTGGTAATAAAGAGCAGGCAAGTCATCCACTGGAGAAAGAAATTTTAGTTGAGGTGAAATTCAGGTTAACCTAAGATTATCATTTGCTCGCAGAAACTTGAGACTTGAAAGATAAAAAGTTAACACCCCTGGTGGATTACAGTGGTAAGTTGTCAGGTTCTAACATCGTCCTTTTTTTTTTCTTTAAAGCAACCTGGTTGGTTGATTAGACTATCATTAGATTGGGCTCTCAGTTTTACGTACGTATGTCCTGTTTTCACAAGGACTTGATAATTAAATGTCCGTGAAAAAGACCTGTGGGACATGCAGCTGGCTAAAGCCTACAGCCGAAGTAATAAAAGGAAATAGCAATTACCTTTCTTGTTAATATTGCCCTGTAGAGAGGAAGTTCAAGGAATTTAATTTACACTTACTTTTAACTTCCAGAGGACAATGTTCTTGTAATACCGAGAAATGATCTCTTATAGAAACAGAGCTTATGTGGATTACCTATTTGTAATATATTTTTAATAAATAGCAGGTAAGTCATCTATCGGAGAAAGAAATTTTAAACTGAGATCAAATTTAAGTTAACCTAAGACTGTCATTTGCCAGCAGAAAACTTGAGGATGGATAGATAAAAAGGTTAAGGCCTTTGGTGGGTATATGGGACCATCTGTGGTAAGTTACCAAGCTCTAATTTTGTCCTTTTGTAGGATCAAAAATATATCTTTAAAGCAAGCTGTTGGGTTGATTAGACTAGCAGTAGACTGGACCATCACCTTCTTCTGTAAATTATCTATTTTAATATGTGATATAAAATTTGTACTTCAATGACATAACAGCTGCACCTTTTGATTTGCCAATCGGAACTGCATAGTTTATCAAGTAGCTCAATATAGATTTATCGTGAGGTAAGGAGCTATCTTTTAGACTGTGCCCGAGACAAGATATTAGCGGAGCTCCGGCGGAGCCCCATACCCATATAGGGAAGAAAAGGAAACCCATGAATTGATTTTCTCATGGTTATCATGGCTAGCGGTATTGCTCGTGGGCGCGTACGCACGACGGCGACGACGACGACGACGACGACGGAGTCGCGCAAGATGGCGGCCATACTCCAGCTAATAGGTTGACAGAGACATGCACCCTCAGTTGGTAGCGGGTGAATGCCATTTTTCTTGGCGGGATTTTTAAAGAAAAACGATAGTGGAGGTTGATTTAATATTTTTAAGACAGGGTTGCGCTGAAGCAAAAGACAGAAAGCAAGAATTAACAGGCAAAGAAGTAGCGAAGAAGATCGCGAAAAAGACTGAGCGGGCCAGCGCTGGGGAAGGAGGCGAAACAGTACTGAACAATGCCGTGAATTATAGCTAGTCAAGGGCTAGAGAAAGGAGGTGAAATAATACCGAACAATGCCGTGAACCAAAGCTAACGAGGGCTATAGAAAGGAGGCGAAAGTACCCGACAAATTGATTCAGAAGACTGCCGAACTCCCCATGGCCAAGTTCAAAATTCGCGCGAACGTGATGCTGTGCAGCCGTGCAAGAAAATTCAAAAGTCACCTGATTTGGTCAGGTGATGAACATCAGAGAAATCAAACGTACCCGAGTGTTTTAGAGAAATTGCAAAACAGTAAACGTAGCGGAAAGAAGTGGTTGATTCGTTGCTCTATCGAAAATATAACTTCAGTTTAGTCTTCACAACTTTTGCTGCAAGTTTCTGCCTGGAAGATTTACACTGGCCGAACTGAATTGCCAACTTGCGGTAAGTGACTTTTGTTGTTGCGTTTGGTATGAAAATTAACAAGTTTCCTCGGCGATATAAGCTTATTTTCAATTGGAATCCATTAAGAGTCTTCCTTATTTGAAGCCATGCTGTAAGAGATTTTAAAAATTGCATCGTTTTGATTTCGCTCGTCTCTAAACAATAACACGTGGGTCGCTTTGGAGGTTGCTGTAAGTTGTAAACAAATTATGTTTTCTATCGATTTTCGTCGTCAATTTAAGCTTATAACCTCACATCTAAAAATAAGCTTAACCAAAATCGTACTTGTAAACACGGCCGGGCGAGTTTTGAAGTTTTCTCTGATTTAGTTAGCACTGCCGCTTCGTAGACTGCTAAAATTTGTTCTTCTGTTGTTGAAAACTGAACCAAGAAAGGTCTACAAACCATTTTAAGCCGAAGCGAACAGGATTTGCTAAATTTACTTTTGTTCCTATGTGAATATTTGCATATTGTGATTACAAAGTATGGAGATTTCCTCGTTTTATTAGTTCAATTTATTCGGTTTGGCGAAATGCTTTTGTGAATTCCGAGGTTAAATTGGTTGAAGACTGGTAAAGCTACTGCCAATAAAATGACTGCATAGCTAAATTAAGCCGTCGGCAAAAATACAGACTCTCAGTAATATTCAAATTTAAGCGTGAATAATTTTTCAACTTTAACACCGCAAGCTTAAACGAATTTTCTTTATCCTCTCTTTTATTCGGTCACCGTTCATTGAAAAGGGATTTGCTGTTGATACTCGAGCTCAGATGTAGTGATATGCATCTTGTGTTTATAATGTAGATTTCCTCGTTTTATTTTGTTGTCTGTCCAATTAGTTCGGTTTGGTGAAATGCTTATATCCAAAATGTCGAGTAGACGATTATGCATGGCAATCCTGTCTGCAAATAAAGCTCTGCTTTGATTTTGATTGGCTATTTCATGTTATTTGTGCCATTGCTTTTGGTTGGGGGTACATTGACCGTATTTTGTTAATAAGAGGTTATTCCCCAATGCGGTATTTACACTTAACATGGAAATGTTCCAAAAAAGTGAGATAGTACTAATTAACTCGGTAAATTGAACAGTGTAATAGAAGTTCTTGCCCTGACCATTTCTCAGTAATAAGAATAACTTTTACATACATATATACACAATTTAGTTGGAGAGAGCACTCTCCTATCTCCACTCTCTCTCTCTTTGCTCTCTTCTTCACACTAATTTTTTATTTACTAACTTATTAAATGAATGTCACTGACTGTTTTCTTTGTTGTGCATGCATACTTTTTTGCTGGTCGAAGAAAGTTTCAGTTTCTTCCTGGCTGTACAGTTTCCTTTCTCCTGTCCTGTACCAATTTGTTTGTGATATAACTTCGTGAATTCTCTATTCTCCTTAAATTTTATCTCATCAGGTTGATAGAATGCACTCTCAGAGTGTTCCATCATTGTCTTCAGTCGCTACAATTTTCCAGAAAAAAGCAATAGTTTTCTTAATTTCCTTTTACTTTGCGTTAGGACTTTTTAGCATGCCTGTAATTGACCCATGGGCATTACGGGAGAATATTTTTCAAGTAAAGAATTACATTCGTTTTGGTGTTGAGTATTTTAAATTGTTATGAATTAGGCATTTCTTTTTATTTTTTATATTTTTTATTTTAGTCGCACAAAATGTTTTATGGTTTTACTGAGGTATACCATGTAAATGTAAATAATGCACTGGAATTGGCCAATCAGAGTGTGCATTATATCGGCTTTAAACACAAACCACATATAAATGACTCATATGTAAATGATATTTTTATTACAGAGAACTGGACAGGGCAAGAACTTCTCCTTCTTTTGTGAATTTATATATTAATTCCTCTCAGTGCTGTCAAAATGTCTCAGGAACCTTCATTTCTGATAATCTATTATTTTCCACCATACCTACAGCACAGAAGCTCACCAAATCCTAACTGATAACTAACATGTGTGTATCTCTAGCCTTTGCTGTGTGCTACATGTATATTCTGTTATCCTGCCTTAACTGCTAGGAAAAATTTTGGCAGAGCTGTTTCAACAGTTTCACTTAAATTGATTTCCAGTAACAGTGCTACATGTAGCAGTGCTATTGAGTGTGAACTTTATGGAGGATTTTAAATTTTTATTTTTTTATGATTACAGACAACAACAAAATATACATGTGTATACATAAACTGATGTTGGTGTTGGTTACAAACCGTAGTTCATAATAGTCATCCTATTACAGGTAAGGGGGAAACGTTCAGAGAGTTTAGAACATTTCTTCCCCCAGCACACCTTCTGTCTATAGGTGCAATAATTGAGAGGTTATATATATGTACGAAGAGTAATGTAAAGTTACTGTATAAACTTAGCATTAAAATCTGACATTTGAATGCCTCCTTTGCTAAAATTAGTCATGATTTAATTGTTATCACTCCCTGTGAATTCATAGAGATTCCAGAGGCAAATTATAACCTAATGTGGAAGTCCTGTCTTCAAGTGAGGGAAAATGACACAAAAGAGTTACAATGAAAGTAAAGAGAATTGTGAATGTTGATGTGGTGTACATTATACATCATGTAAAGGTATTTGGTGAGTGCCAAAGGCATAACATTTCATGTATTGCTTTTTCAGGACAAATTATATAACAGTGATGTTTTAAAAGGTGTGATCAGAAAAATAATGAGTACATTGTCCAGGCAGCATCAGTTTATGGACAGCATATGCAGACAGTAAGAGGAACTGTAAGCACTACCATGTAAGTTAGTTTTATGCTTATGACTTCTTGTTCTTGAATTTTGTGTCATTTCATCACAAGAATAAGTAGCGAAAGATGCAATAGTTGTTGCAATATATTTTTGAAGGAAAACTTATAAGTCTGCCTATGCTGGATAACAGCCATGTGTAAACTGAATGTGAAGCAAACCATATGTTAAATATGGGGCAACCCTAAAACCCAGAAACCGGAATCCGGAATCTGGAACCAAAAACCGGAATCCAGAAACTGGAAACTGGAATCCACAAATCAAAGAAAATAAGTTCTTCAAATACGCGAAAATTGTTTTGCTTAGCTTTTCGACTGTAAAAAGTAAGCTGCCAAATAAAAAGGACCTCAAACTTAACCTTTTTTGAAACAAAAATTCCCCGTCTGTTGAAATTGTGCAACCGTTATTTTTAGTGAGGGCTATGATTATGAGAATCTCAGTAAAGTGCGTCTTAATTTTATTCCAAGCACCTCGAGAGTGTCTAAAATAAGCTTGCTGATAATTGCCATTTTGTTTAATAAGTGATCTTCAATTTACCGGAAGTATAAATTTATCCTTTATGTCTAGTACATACTGAACAAGATAGAAAATGTCATAGAGAACAGGATATCCATCAGTGGCAGCTCCCTGTACATTGACGGTCACGCCCCCCAATTTCGAAGTCCAAGGGCTAACCCGTCTGGTCTAAATATGAAATTTGATTTTTCCAACAGATACGAGACCAATTCCAGATTAACACAATTTCCACACTGATACTGTGACAAATCAGCATTTCATATTCTTGGCGGCCATCATATTAAAACAATTTGTAGAAATGTTGCACACTTACTTCCATCTGCTTCTCACTTGCTGACAGATCAGACCACATGCTGTTCAAAGATGCTGAAAGACTGCCAGAAACTCACTGCAATAGCCTATAATAGCTTGTTGTTAATGTGCTGCTCACCAGTCTTCTCAGAGCAATTTGATTTAGACAAGAACCGGGCTCTCACCAGGGCCAGCTTGAACAAAAGATGGGTAACTTAGCCTATGAGCAGGCTCTCGTGTTTGGGCTGGGGGTGTGAGTAGCAAAGCCGCATGAAGGCTCTTGGTGACATGCCAATGCAGAAAAACACTAGACACCTATTTAGCCTGCTCAGACAATAGAGACAGATACTAGAGCCTGCTCGCAGGCTATGAGTAACTCTATCCACCCAAAAAATCAGTAACCCTGACTGGATAGTGATGTACCCAATGAATAGCTTTATGCAGCTTTTGAACGACGGGGCCAGATATATAGCTAAGGGTTGTTCAGAACTAGTCAATAATTTTTTAGTAATTACAGTCTGTGGCTGAAGTAAAGCCAAGAAAATAAATAACAACAAAATGATTTTTGCTCATATTTATTTATTAGACATTGCTGAAGTGAATTATTTCTATCATCATTCGTAATATCTGGATTCCAGATTCTGGTTTTTGGTTCCAGATTCTGGATTCCAGATTCTGGATTCCGGATTTCGGTTTCCAAATTCAGTGTTTTAGAGTTGCCCCAGATGATGTATGTGCATATGTTAATCTTGAATAATCTGAAATTTCAGAGAGTTTAAAAATATCATATCATATCTGTGATGGTTCTGAGGTGGAGGGCTGTTACATGTACATGTAAATGTCTCATGCACGATTTTTCACTCATTATGATTCAGGTGCAAATAGTTTCTGTATCTGTTGATGTGCAACAATCTACACCAATATTTCAACCTAATAATGTACAGTGTATATTAATTAACCAAATTATGCTGTTTGTTTTTAGTTGGCCAGTGCTACTACATAGTAATGTGATGTTGAAGTGCACAAATTTACAAACACGCCCAGTGTCAACTTGTCAAATACATGTATATGAACTGGCCAGACAGTGTAGATTACAAAATTCTCTGAAAGGTAAGATGTTTCTTAAACATTATTTTGTAATTAATGATTTCTCAGACATTGTTTTCTTCAAGAAAAGATTCATACCCCACATGGAGGTTTTTTCTCTATTAGAGCTCTTGATTCCTGATACTTTAATTTGGAATTTCTAAAGACTGGCCGTGAATGGGTGTTGGGTGTGAATATCTTCTGGAACTGCACATTCATTCATTGAGTAAGCAAGAACATCAGTATTTATCCTGACAAACTCTGATTTTCTTCTGGAAGCTGAACTCATATACAGTTGTGCAGTTATATGTACAACCAAACAGCCTGGATGACCCTGTGATTGGGACTGTGCACATTGTTGTAACCATCAATGTTCCAGTTGCTTGTTTGAAGCAAATTGCATTTGCTCTCGAAAGCAAGTGGCGAAGTTCATAACAGTTATGTAAGTTTGCTTTGTATCTCAGGGCAGAGCCTGCCACAGTGAAAGTTGGAGTACCAACCCCTAGCATTTGATTCACTACTAACACTCAGTAAACAGCTAACAATGAAGTACACTGTATATCAAAGAAAGGAATTACATGCCTGTTCCTGTCAGTCAAGATATGAACAGGTTACAGATGGGGAGCCTGTATTAACACATCAAAGATTTTCAAAGCAACCATGGCCTGGTGAGATATTTCTGAGGTAATATAAATTTAAGGTCCTTATGATTGCTTATAGGCATTGATTTTTATTGTAAACAATATCTTACTGAGTGTATTTTTCTTGTGTGCTAATTGTTGGAGAACACAGAGGTCACTGTTATGACAGAGATATTAATTTGTGAAAAGTTCTATAAACAAATGCATCTGGGAACAAATTAATTTATCATGGATGCAGCTTCTGAGAGATCCCCAATATTAATGGAACATACACTGTTCATACAGTACATGTAAAAGAGTTTAGTAATTCATTACTTATGATTGTAATGCTTTGTTTGGTTTCTCTGTATTTACAGACAACTTGATGGGATTATAAATTCTGCACCAAGTTCTTTGAATAAACTGACTTGGAGGTTCAGTTCTGCAACCCATCCTGTTTGTAGTAATATCATAGCTGCAACATTGTGACAGATACACTGCATTACATTATTAAGAAACACATATTAACTAATTGTTTTTACGTGCCTGTTAATTTAATCAGTTTTTCTTAGAGATAATTTACTCGTGGTTTATTTAAATAATTGGCTTTTTGGCTTTAAAATGATATTTATTGAGCTTTTAAATCAATTTTGTGATAATCTGCATTGGACATGGCATAAATTGATATTTTGCCAACACGAAATGGAGAACTGGGTCTTAAGCAAAGTTGCAGGATTAGCATTTTTGTAGAAAGAAAGGGTTGAGAAATTTGTGACATTCTACAGACAGCCTTGCCATTCGCAATGTCCGATAAGGTTAATTTGTTCCATTCTGTTGTAGAAATAGTGTTCTCTAATTTATAAATTATTTCAATCTGTTGTTTAAACGATTGCCTTATAACCCCATGTCTGGCTTTGGTGCATGTAGGATATTGATGTATTTTTTATCCATTTTGCTGTAAATTATCTTAATTGATGTGTCAATCAAAACATATCTTGGATATGCTGGGCTCTTCTGACAAATGTACCTATGCCTCATAACCTTTGAGTGCATTTGGCTGTGTAGTGCAGACAAAATACATGTACATAATATAACTTCCTCTTAGCTCACTGATAATTCTTGGTATAATTTAATCATAGCAAAATTAATCAATGGAACCCAATCGCAGCTCTTGTAGTCCACAATGCCAGTCGAGAAAAAGAACAAATCACATTGAAATTGAATAATAAAATTATTATTAGAAGCCTATGCAAGTATTCATGATCAGCAAAAAAAAAATATCGTAATTACCATTCATGCGAGGGTGATTTTGCTTATTGCAAACCCTTCTAGCAGGAGGAGACTCCATACAATAGTGAAGATGGCTAAATGTATCTTTGGGGACAAGTTAGAAAACAAAACTTTCCAACTTTTCACATATGTATACTGTTTTGGTATTTTTGTGAGATTTCATTTGGTAGAGATTCAGGGACTGAGTATATTGTAACCACTACATTTCAATCAGTCCCCACAACAAAAAAATGTGTAAACTTCTTTTGTGTGGGAGTCCCCATGTTAACAAAGGAAGAATATAATGATTAATAACAATGCCTTGTCTTTCTGAATAAGGTAGGAAAGAACAAGAAATGCCACCAAAAAGCACAGAAGACAGTTCTGTTATGTGATCAAGATTTTTGGTAGCTTCCCAGAAATCCTTGAAATCGTGGCTCTATATTTCATAATCACACCATCTTACACCTCGATCTGCTGATATAATACTAGTTCCGGCTGAAACTATTAAATCATTCGCAATTTACCTCATACATGTTGGATTATTTTCATTAGCAACAACATTCCGAAAAATAACTGAGGAGCTCCGCTTTTAGGCTGGCCTAAATCTATATATTGGTTTAAACTACTATGATTTCCAAGAGACAATCTTCTAATAAGACCGAGAAATGATCTGTTATAGAAACAGAGCGTGCGTGGATTAACCATTTGCAGCGTATTTTGTAGTAAAGAACAAGCAAGTCATCCACCGGAGAAAGAAATTTTAAATTGTGGTGAAATTTAGATCAACGTAAGATTGTCATTTGCTGCAGAAAACTTGAAGTTTGAAAGATAAAAAGTTAAGGCCCCTGGTGGACTGGTAAGTTGTCAGGATCTAACAATTGTCCTTTTTTATATAGGATTAAAGCAACCTGGTGGGTAGATTAGGCTATCAGTTTTACGTATACACGGATTCTGAGTTCAGCTCTTTCGTAAATTTCTTGAGTCTGCAAGCACATCCCAAATGCATATTTATGAACTTTCACATCCACTGATTGACATAAGCTGACACAAATATGGTGTACTGTGGGATTTCTGTACACTCTCTTTAAATACGAGTTTATATGAAACCTGTAGGCTGAAGCAAACTGTCTACTAGTTTCTTTCCCAAAAATGAAAAAAATATCGTTCAACCCTGATCAGCAAAGCTACTACGAATACCAAATATAAGCAGATTGTTACTCTTTTGGTCAAATATCTAAATTAACTTCTTATTTTTAGTTGCTAAGGAGAAGTATTAGGAAGTTAGAAAGAGTGCAGAGGGTTGGAAAGGTGTCTATCCTGGGTGCCAGAGAAGTTTCTTTGCGGAGTTTCCAGTCCTAAGTGAAGTCTAAAGGCTCACCGAAATTACTTTAAATCGCCCGGAGAAGGCAGCAGACTACAAAGAATCCAACATAACCACATGTCGATTTTATTCAAAAATCATTTCAATTTATACCTTTAAAAAACGAAGCAAAGCTACCGCTTTCCTATGGAGACCCTCATAACTCAAATCCTTGCAACACATCTGCCCTTAAAAATGAGTAACTTTCCTGTTACATTTTTGAGTGGACTTCAGCAACTTGGATTTCTTTACCTAGAGCTGGATTCCGGATTGCAAAACTCAGGATTAAGAGACTATCAGTCCCTATCCAAAAGGAAAAATTTAATATAACGGGAAGATTTATTGCTCTCTATTGTAATTTCTATTTATCGCTTCGGTGTTGTCATGCATGACGCCGTTATAAAGAGCAAATAAAGTATCACAAAGCGAATATGAAGGTAGGCTCCAGCTGAAATTTACATACTAAATAAATTGCTAAACTGACACTTCAGCGTAAGTTGAGTCAGTTTTCAGTTTACACGTTTAGTTCTAGTTCTAGATTGCTTATGTTTAGCATCTCTTCATGAATGAGGTAATCAAATTTGCTGGCACATGTGGCAAGCACGTAAAACTGTGGTACAAGACCCGGTGGTGATGCTTCGAGCTTGTGGTGATGCAGGATATGTGGGGTATACTCGTGGGCAGTTGCAGGAGCGCGTTGACAGACATAAATGAAAGTCGTGCTCCATTTGCAAACTCTAAAAACAATGGCCTCATGGCGACATCTAAACGTCAAGCAATAAATCATTTGTTTTGCTAAAATTAAAGGAAAACCACTTAACCATCAGCTTCATGATCAGCTACATAGCCATTACACCATTTTAACCCTACAAACCCATACACCTATTAAGGATCCTACTTTCTAAAGACGTTCGTGATATTTTTGAGGTCTTTACACAAACTTCTTATTAGCCAGCCAGTGTATTGGCTAGAAGACCTGTAATGGTGACGAAGTGATCAGCCAGGTGGTGACCTTCACCGCAAACAGAAACTAAAGCAATGATGATGCATATAGGTTAACTTATATAACTATAACAGCTGCCTTACATAGCCCTTGGAGCTGAAAACAAAATTGGTCGGAGCTGAAGCTGGAATAATCCTGCTGGCTGTTGTTTGACTGTGCGAATATGAAAACTCATCATCATCTTCTTTTTGTTGTTGTTGTTGTTGTTCTTGTTGTTCTTGTTGTTCTCTTCCTTCTTCTTTTTCTTCTTCTTCTTCTTCTTCTTCTTCTTCTTCTTCTTCTTCTTCTTCTTCTTCTTCTTCTTCTTCTTCTTCTTCTTCCTCTTCTTCTTCTTCTTCTTCCTCTTCTTCTTCCTCTTCTTCTTCTTCTTCTTCGAACACGGAATGGAGGAATTGAAAATATAGAAAAAAATTTAAAAAAATTGTTGAATTCCACAGATATACAAAACCGTTCTTTTATTTTTAATATACCCAGCCTGCGCGATGAAAATGGTGTAAGAGTAAAAACAAATCAAAATTCTAAAAAAAAAAAAATAATAAAACGAGTGGAAGTTCAAATACTAACTAACTTTTCCTCACTCTAGAAGCAGGTTGGAAGAGCGTCAATTTTAACGAGTCCTCATTTATGTCGACGTAGGTTTTATTAGTCCCTCGCAGCAATATTGCTCTTTCATTGAGTAAAGTGCTACCTGAGGTTTTTTGATCTTAGCCATCTCGTCTAATTAAATTCATAGCAAGTTAGTAGAGTTTTTAACCCATCTTGTCCAATTATATTCATGATTACTCAGTATCCGACTGTTTCAGTGTGCCAAATTCCATGTCAAACGGAGAGTTAATGCTAATTTCGAGAAGTCAAAATAGACCATCGCGTGAAATCTTACAATGCTGCGGCCGCACTTACATTTCATGCTATATAATTGCAAATATTCAATATAGCTTGTAATTTACATCTAAATTAACATGATTTCACTTTGGTTTGAGTTTCCACTTAGCAAGCTGACGGAACTGGAAATGAAGAAACAGCTAAAGTGAAAAGAAAGTCCATCCACCCATCAACCTAGCTATTATAGCCCATTAACAATTAGAATATTAACGCATGAGGAAATCAAAGTTGCGATTTTCCAAAAAGATTCAAGATTTTCTTCAGTTCCTTACTGGCTAAAATAGACTCTCTTTTCCGCCGGCAGATCAGCATTGAAAACAATGTAATTGTACAGTGTTTGTTCATCATTTTTAAAGTTGTCTTTTTCTTGATATAGTTTTCAGCTGCTGAAGAAAATCCTGTCAATAACGGTTCTTATCAGACTTCCGCAGTCATGCAATTTTTCCCGATGTTGTCCAATGTATATCAGCTGTACTTCACAGAGCATTAGACTACAAACGTAACGAAACGTGAAGCCATATCTTTATTACAGCCGTCACTGATAGATAGAACTTGCTCATATTCCGCAAAGTTCCGATTTCGATTGTAATGTTCGCCAACAACAGCTCAACAGATGATGAGCAATTCAAAGGCCACAGTGGTGCCAACGGAACGTGTTTTCTTCCCACTGACTTTGTGGCCGTCAGGATAAGCTATACCACTATATACAGTGTCCTTCTGCTTGCTTCGCTCACTGGAAATTCTCTACTTATTTACGCGTCCGTAAACTCCAATATCAGGATGGGCCTTATAATAAACAACATAGCTGCTTCAGATCTCTTGTATTCCATATTTCACTTCCCTCGCGAGATGGTAGCTCACATCAAAGGCTCGCCAGCCTTTCAACTCCATGGATGGATTGGACATGTTCTCTGTAAGATCTGTACTTTTGTCACGGATGTTACCATTGCGGTGTCTACTCTGTCCTTGATTTTTGTTGCTGCTGACAGGCTGATTGCAATTGTGTTGCCAGCAACATATATTCAAATCACTGTTAAAAAGCGACGGTTTCTCATCCTTTCCACTTGGATTGTAGCAATGGCAATTCACTCTCCATATTTCTACACTTTCCGCTTGGAGACCACAAATGGGCAAACTCTTTGTATTACAAACTGGGAGCCGCACTTTAATCACGAGTCAACACATACCCGTTACTATACTGCTTTACTAGTCACTATTCTGATTGTGCCGCTGATAACAGTGTGCATACTTCAGGCTCTCATTTTGGTAAAGCTAAGAAGTGATAAATTGGCGCAATCTCGTACTTGCATCGCCAATCAACGACGCGCTAAAAGGAATAAAAAACTGCTAAAGATGTCTGTAATGATTGCGTTGGCCTTTGCGTTGTGTTGGCTACCTTTCATTGCCTATCAGCTTCTTATTCTTCACTTTCCAAGTTCAATTCCACATTGCAGTTTAGGTTTTATAATATTTAGTCAATTCGTGTTTTTTTTGTCGTTGTGTCATTGCATAGTGAATCCATGTATTTGCTTCAAGTTTATGCGCGGTGTTCGAATTGTCCTAAAACCTGGTAGAAATATATAACCACATTGAAAGTCCCTTGAGCATTTTCAAGCTGCCGCCGCCATTGTTCAAAAATGGCCATATTAGGTTGATTTTGGGCTGTAAAACAAAGCCTTTTGTTAGCCAAATGGATCCACTTTTCTTGATACGTGTCCAGTTTTCACAAGGACTTGATAATTAAATGTCTATGAAAAAGACGTGTGGGACATGTAGCTGTCTAAGGCCTGCAGCTGATGCAATAAAAGGAAATTTCAATTATCTTTCTTGTTTTTTTGTCTTGTAGAAAGGAAGTTAAGGGAATTTAATTTATACTTCTACAACTGTACTGATGACTCTACCAGAAGAAGATACAAGAAGTTTACCAGCAGTTGCCATACACAGTGTAATTTTGACTCTATCTGCCATTTTTTCACTCATGGGAAACTCGCTCGTCTGTCTCGCTTTATACCAAAACAGGAGACTGCGAACTGTTACAAATATCTACGTGTTGTCCTTGGCAATAGCTGATATAATGGCATCCACTTTTGTACTTCCTTTTTCCGCAGTCGCATCTGGTTATCGAGCATGGCCGTTCAATTTCGCCTTTTGCCAATTTAGCGGTGTCGCTACTTATTTTTGGGGTGCAACGTCAATAAATATTTTGGCGTTGACTGCTGTTAATCGTTACATTTGTATCGCAAAACCTCATCTTTATCCTACACTGTTCACAAGGAAGAAAACGCTTTTTTCGATCCCTTTGGTTTTGTTGCTGACACTCAAAGCAAACCTTACTTCCACACTTGCCACGCCGATTTTATTCCTGTGGTATCCGCTTGATTTAGTTTGTGAAGCAACAGGGTTGGAAATCCGAGCTGGCATTTCCAAAGGTATAGTTGGATTTGTCAGCCTTGCAATGTCTTTAATCATATTTTGTTTCGGAAGCGTGTATCGTACCATAAAGCGGCACAATTCTGTAGTCAATCCTTCTCTACAGGACATCACCAGTCAAGTAGTAGTAAGCCCACACGAGATTCAGGCATCTCGGGTTCTTCTGACCACAGTTGTGGGATTTGACGTTTGCTGGATTCCTCTAACAGTTGTGCGGATTCTTAATGCATATGCACATTGGCCTATACCTTCATATTGGGTGCCCTATGCCACACTGTTCGCTTTCTTCAGTTCTTGGATCAACCCAGTGATATATGGCGTCACTAACAGAACGATGAGGAAAGAATCCCTTAAGCTATTACAATGTCGAAACCAAACTTAAAGGGATAATTGTAAACTCCTTATGGTGATATTGGTTGGAATATTTTGTGTGGAAATATTTAAATTACCCGCCGCTACATATGTGTGTACATAATTTATGTACACGCATTGCTAGTGGCAGCAATTATCATTGTTCCACACATAGCGGTAATTGCTTTTGCGTTATCACTCTATTCTTGCAGAAAGCATGTTAATCCTTTCGTGAGGGTGGCCTTGAAGAGTAAGGTGGACAATCATAAATAGAAGTAAACTGTTCAGAACTGACCTATCAAGTTGGGTCGGGGGCAGAGAGACTCAGATAGAGAAACACCCACTTTGAAGATAGACTGACTGGTGGCAAGAGGGTGGGAATGTAGTCATTTAAACACTTCAGCTATGTTCGATTCTCCAGATAAGCACAGAAGGGTCTATAATTAATGTTAGTTCTCATAGGATTAATGTCAGGAATCGGGATTTCTTGTATAACATGTATGGAACACCCAGCTAGCAGTGCAAAGCAAATTTGTCAGCTAACTTTGATAGAAGGGTATGGTTTGAGAAGAGTACATAAATTGACCTAGTTGTACAGGATTTACATCGCGCAGCTTTAAAATGATGGGATCATTGACAATTTTGCCAGTGCGGACATTGAAACGAGACTACAAAATCAAGATTTGAGAGATTTTTTAACTAAAAGATTGTATCTTTTGAAATATCATATATAGCGGAGTAAATAGTTTGATTTACAAATGTTTTCTTCTTTTCAATGTTGGGTAGAAACGTTGCAGTTGCAGAAATTTTAACTTGCTCTTCTCATCTCTTTGAATAGGTTTCTAGCTGCTCGTCGTTTTACGGCTGACTATTTCATAAGAAATCATCATGGTATATATCATCTTGAACAGAAACAAATATTTACTGGATTCAAAATCTTAGTTTTTTTGAAAACCTCGAATGATTGGCGTCAAATGTTTCGTTCATTTGTGTACAAGATGGTATATGTTGAATTTTTAATTTTGTGGCGGAAAAATTCAAGGAGGTACCTTCTTAAAATGTTTGTCAAAAAAGTTGTCAGGGGACGCGCGGTGCAAAGTTTTTCCAATTTTCCCGCCAAAAGTCTTGTAAAAATGTATGTAAATGTAATTTGTTTACCCACGGAGCACCAAGGAGTTCACAGAACTCGTTCAGAAATGTCCGTGCATTCAAGGATCGAATTCGAGCAAATTTTTGAAAGACACCTTTTCAATTAATTTAACTGAATCTCAATAAATAAAGTACCGGTATATCTGACTCCTCCACTGGTCTTAGTTGTCCCGTGTTGTTGTTTGATTCTCGTTTGCCTGATAGTTAATGAAAATATTTCAATGAGAGACTTATCAGTTGCTGTTTTCTTTGGAGTAGAAGTTATTACACGTACATGCAACATAGAAAATTGCATTAAAAAGTGATTGTTTCAATAGCAGCTTTGTTTACATTTTTCCAGCAACCCATAATGTATAGTGTAGGGTAACTTCCCACAGTTCATATTTTGCCTGTAAGAACCAAATATATAGGCTTAATTGTTATATTACTTTGCAGATTTCCAGGACTAAGTAGGGTTGGCCAAGGTTTTGGGGTATGTACCGTATACCAGTGGATTTTAAATCAAGTATATGATATATTGGAAAATAATCCAAAAATAAACATCTGTAAAAAGGCTGCATCATAAATACTGTGACGTTGCTTTCTCCTGGTAAATAAGCTCTTGATTTAACCCTCTCAAGACATCAAGACACGTCTACGACGACGGCCGATTTAGCCGACCATTTGAACCTCTTTTGCATTTGCAATGTGGAGTAGAACTACTAAATAGTTATGTCTTTACAAAGAAAAAGAATAAGAAAAGAAACTAGGGGGAGAGTGTGAAAATGCTGAGTACATACGGTGGACATAATTTCATTGTCAAATAACACAACTTACCTTAAGCTTAGGTATAAACAATATGGCAGCCTCTCCATTCTCTTTCTGTGATCTAATTTACTGGAATTGAGAAAAAGTCACCAGATTCAATATGACTTCTATATTAATATTAATACAGCCTTCATTAATAAGAAAGCTTATTTACTTACCAAGAAGTAAAAAAGTATATTATAATAGTCAAATATCCTTATACACTCAGAAGGTCGAAGCCAAACTCGTCCCTAGGGTCTTCTCCGCGACGATTTTCAAAATGGTGGCTTCCGTCCCGCCATTTTGAAAAGTGGAGAAGGCCCTGGGGATACGCGTGGAAACAACAAAAGTTGGACGATCGATAGGCATTATGGGATGGGTTTTCTTTAGCCTCCCTTCCCTTGAAGCCCTACTACGCTGCTGAGGGAGTCAACCTGAAAAAACCAAAAAACCAGATGTGTTTGCTGTGTTTTGATAAATAAATTCTCGAACTCGTAGCAGTCACTTGAGTTATCCCAAAGAGAAAACTGTGTATCAAACCAGCTTGCGTTCCTTTGCCTTTCCATTAGTTCTGACGCTATATTCTCTCATGCAGTTCCGAGGGGGCGCTCCCTTTAATGGCTTTGGAAAACAGTCCTAAGAAAATACGCGCGCTGATTGGTTTAAAATCATGTTTCTGTTACACAGTATGATTATTCGCTCTCGATTTCGATCGCGTGTCATAGTTCACCACTAAATTTTCTCTAATTCTTATTGGTTTAAATTGATCACGTGACGCGATAATGTTCATCCTCGGAGAGACACTATCAGCCCATAGTGCCCATCCGAGGAAAATACCCGGATGGATAGTACTTGTCCGTGAAAAATTTTCTGTAAACAAGCGAGCTTATAAGAAAATGAACAAGTGAAATTGTAATTAAGTGGGATTTGTTTATTTTCCTTTTTAAATTTTACACTTGGCTTTCACGGCTTTCTTTTAAAAAAAGTTGAAAATAATTTAATATGGTTTTTGAACTGGCGCGCCGAAGAAAATTTAGTGGTGAACAATAAAGACAATAGGGTGTTTATGTCTCGGAACTATTGGTCTGATAGTTGCCCCTTGGAAGTTTGATGTTTTTAAACTAGCATATTTGTTTTGAAACATCAAATTCCGCGGGGCAACTATCAGCCCATAGTTCTTAACTTCGACAGAAACACGCTATTGTTTAAATAGTTGACGAGGGCACAGTCCGAGTCAACTATCGCGCGATAGAAATCGAGAGCAAATAATCTAATTGTTTTAGTATAAATCTCTTAGTCGTTCAAAACTCTAGCTAAATCCTTTTCACTGACACTTCGAAAACGCCAAAAAGCGACCGTGATTTTGTTCATAAGGGCATATGGGTACGCTACTCACTATCTATCACAGGTTATAGTTCACCACTAAATTTTCTCCGATTCTTATTGCTTTAAATTGATCGCATGACGCGGCGATAGTGTTCATCCGTAGCGAGACACTATCAGCCATTATAATTCACCACTAAATTTTCTCCGATTCTTATTGGTTTAAATTGATCACGTGACGCGATAGTGTTCATCCACAGAGTGACACTATCAGCCCATAGTGCCCGTCAGAGGAAAACTATTCTTGGAAAACTGTTCGCTTCTCAGATCAGATAATGTCCTCGGACAAATATTCAAACATATTTTCACTCCAGAGGGCTATTGTTTATACATTTCACAACAAGTTTACTTTTGCTAGTTTTGTTCCAACACTTTTATAAATGTGAGAGGTGGGGGGTAGTCTAATGGTTTGTGTGCTGGACTCTGGATTAAGTAGTCTGAGTTTCATTCCTGTCCAGGATCATGTCCACCTAGGTGGAGAGAGGTACAGCGAAAGTTAAGTGTTAATGTTAATGTCCCTGAATAGCGTGATTTGTTTTGTTAACCCTTATCCACTGGAGAGCGATTTATCTGGTGGATAGCGTTATGCAGCCTTCGTACAACCGACGCCTGATATATATCAACTATAAAAAGTACAAAAACTCCTAACTGTTTCCTTTCCTGCTTGACCACTAGACTTGAATGGAGACCTAACTATCTAGCTTTCTTTTATAAAGTCAAAATTAAGTCACCTTGTAGTTAATAAATTTAAGTTTAAATTTACCTTAAATTTGTTTGTACTTATTGTGTCCTGATTAGCTGTAAAATTTGAATAGACAAATCATCCACATTTTTTAATTTCTGGAACACAAACATTAATTATTCACTTTTTTTGAGTTCTGTTAACTATTTTCCCTTTTTACATTCCCAAATGTTCAGCTTTTTTACTGAATTCCACCACAAAAATCTAGTCTCCTCTACTTCCCTCACAGGGGTGCATATATATCATCTTATGGAACTGTACTGTTAATTTAGATTAATTATTGAATTTATTGGAGTTGTGTAAACTATTTTCCCATTTTTCCAATCCCAAATGCTCAGCATTTTTCACTGATTTCAACTACAAAAATCTAGTCTCTATTACGTCACTGACAAGGGGTGCATATATATCATCTTATGGAATTGTACTAGTTATTTAGATTAATTATTGAATTTGTTGGAGTTGTGTAAACTATCTGTCCCTTTTTATATCAGCCGAACTACCGAGAGAGCACTAGAGAAGCGGAGAGAAACGCTCGTCTGTGGATCGTGTTTTACCCATAATTTCTTTCTGCTTTCGTCATTTCGTCATTTCGTTACTTTATAACAGACCAAAGCATGGTCAACCCTTTGTATGGACCCTACGTACATTGTGGGCTAATATATTATGTTAATAAGTTTTAATTAAGCACTACACATTCAGTGTTTACAGATATAGGTCATACCTACTTACAACTGCTTATGGTTTTTTGATCCAATACCTGGTTCCCGGGTGCCAGTACCCGGGTCCCGGCTTCTAAAAAACCCGGTCGTCCAAAAAATCTCGATACACACTAGATTAAGATTGCGTTTATGTAATTCGTGAACGCAATGATATGAAACATAGATACTATCTTTGTTGTTTTCAGGGAGACGGAAAGAGGGGACACTGTGTTCTATAGCTTATCTGGACATGAGAAAGGCATTCTTATAGACTGTCTTACCTTTTTAAACTAGCGACGAAGTCTTCGACATTATATCACATGTAGGCTAGGCCGCCATTACAGTGCACTACACCTCAGTGTTGGAAAGGTGACCGTTAGTAAGATTTAATGGTGGAGAATTGGGTACTAAATTTGCTTCCAAGCCGGGGAGGAAGCGATGGGTTTAAATAAAAATTCTGCCCGTAAAATGGCCTATTCTTCCGGCTAGCAGCCAATCATTCTGTTCTTATCGCCTTTAGCAAAGTATCTGAAAAGTTTGGTTGCTTTTACTACTGTACTGACCTCCAGGCGGAGAGCGACACTCTACAACATGTTGGTTCATGCTGTGCTTGTTGTGGAAAAAGAAATGAACTTCGGTGTGTGGGTCAGTTTCAGTTCGCGTATGATTTTTCCTTTTCTCGATTCCCCAGTTTTAATCTCAATACGCTCATTTAATTTGTTGTTGTTGTTGTTGTTGTTGTTGTTGTTGTTGCTGTTTTGTTTTTAATTGATTCGATGCACCGTGACAATCAGAGTAATGCCGCTGTTCGTGGTGCGGAAAGTGTATTTTATTATTCGTTGTTCAATTTCTAAGTTTTTTTCCAACAGGATGGCATTTCCTCTTTCAAAGTTTAAGAATAGTAGATGGTTCGGTCTTTTACCAGGTAGGGAATTTGCCTCTTAAAAAAGTCTGCATAATTAAGCATACTAAGAAGAGCAATTTTATTATTAAAAGAGGCCTGATTTTTAGCTTTAAGGCCCCGGCCACACTACGCTTAGAAATTTGAAAACGCAACTTTATGTCTACGGTTAGTTGTGCCGTCCACAATAATCCGGACCGAAAACGCAGCTTGTGGAAGATACTCTTCAAACTGGAGGAATTTTAAGACGCCGCGCTTTGCGTCTTAGTGTGGACGGAGGACATATTGAAAACTGAGGTTTTCGAAAACGATGACGTCTTAATTACTCTCAAGGCTGCACTCAAGCTTTTCTATCGCCGGTGACTATTGCGTCATCAAATTTATCCGGTGTGGTGTCGACGGAAAACGTTTTCAAAATTGTCTGGCGTATCTGGACTAGCATCCCATCCAGGGAGGAGTAGAAATACTCCTAGTCGCTTCATGCCACAGAAGCCACAGATAAGCGCCGATCTGACGCGTCACTTGGCTCTTATGCAGACTTTACCTTAGTGTGGACGCGGCTTAGGTGACTCCCTAGGGTTTAACAACCGTACATACGCTGAGGAAGCGTGGTGGCCTCCGGATCGTGCGTTCCGGGTTCGAGCACTGGCCAGGGACATGGTGTTGTGTTCTTGGGCAAAGGCACTCTCATAATGCTTCTCTCCACCCAGGTGTATAAATGAGTACCGGCGAATTTAATGTCGGGGTAACCCTGCGATGGACTGGCATTCCGTCCATCGATCGGATTTAATGAATTATGGTAATTTTGAAAGATTTCACCCCAGTAATTTCAATCACAAATAAAACCACATAAACGGTGAAAACGCATTTGTTTGGACATTGTGCATTCACATGTAGAGACGATTGTAAAACACTATTTCATCAGTGCTTATTACACTTGAAACGATTGAGAAATCTGGCTATAAAACCGGCTTATAAAATATAACACTAGCGCTCACAGCCCGATGAAAGATTACTCCTATAGAGCCACCTTAAGAATAAAACCACTTATAATATTTATATGCTAATAACAAGATTTATTCTTGTAAGAGAGGATTTGCTGCTTCTATTTAAAAGCACAGGGAAAGAAGGGTAAGAAAGGCTGCACGTTAATATTCAAATTTTAATTTGGCATCGTGGTTTTGAAATTCTTTAGTGAAAAGCAGTCAGTTTTTGAGCTCATAATTGAGGAAAACAAATTGCGAACTGCGAGCAAATTCGATTGGGCAGCAAGCAGTGATAAAAGAGTGTTAGTTTTGCGTTCGAAATCAGTCTGACACTCTTTAATTTGTGATATTCAGTCAGATACTGAGTGCTAATCAGTTTTAATTGGGCAAGATGGAATAAAACCTCTATATTAAAATGCCGTTGAATTTCGTTATTCAATGCAGATAAAAGCTGTAGCCTCTGTAGGCTGTAGCCTACAGATAAAAAGCTGTAGCCTTTGCTCGATAACACCGCGCAGCATGGTTACAGACCGGATTGATAAGACCCACGTTGACATGATTGATAGCTAATATAAAAACTCTTCCAAGCTGTTTCTTAAGTAATGGAAAATAACTTTTGAACTTGACCTACTTTTCTTATACTTCCTGGATTATTTTTTGTTGTTTTACGGTAAATTTCTCGCAAGCTGATTAACGTAAAGGTAAGTGTTTTCGTTATAAACTGTGGCAAGAAGTTTTGACTTATTATTTACAAAAATTATAAATGAGAAAATGAGTTTCTCAAGATACGGCAACTTCTCTGATTACTATAGCTGTCAAATACTACTACAGGGATAATATAGTACCAAGAGATCAGGATTTAAGAAGGATTTACATTAACAACAACAACAACAACAACCTTTTGGTGGTTACTCGACTGAGGCACAGCGCCCAGATTCTTCTTGGTGCACCCTTAAGTATTTGGTTTAAGTCTAGTTACTCTCGCCGATCTTTGAATTCTTAGGAAAGCCTTTATGAAGTTCCGTGATCATGTAAGTGTTCGTTACTTACTGCTAATCAAACTGATTTATCTTGTTCCGTCCATCATGGGACATCGTGGCTCTGTATTGATATTTCTTGTTATAAAGATACCCTTATAAATGGTTCTTTAAATGCCCTAAAATAGATTACCTGAAGAACTCGAGGTCAGTGACACTAAGCTCTCAGGATGCATCTTCTAGATATCTCGATCCATTTCAGTTACGTTTGAACGTTCCATGTATTCTGATTAGCTAATAACCTAGGCCTTTCTAAAAATTTCAGAAAGTATTAGCAATCTAGACTGTCTCGATGCATTCCAGATTCTGTTGAAATAGTGTTTACCATGGTCTTGTTTCCATGAAGGCAGAACTCTTCCTATGTAGTTATATATTTCTACCAGGTTTTAGGACAATTCGAACACGGCGCATAAACTTGAAGCAAATACATGGATTCACTATGCAATGACACAACGACAAAAAAACCACGAACTGACTAAATATTTTAAAACCTAAACTGCAATGTGGAATTGAACTTGCAAAGTGAAGAATAAGAAGCTGATAGGCAATGAAAGGTAGCCAACACAACGCAAAGGCCAACGCAATCATTACAGACATCTTTAGTAGTTTTTTATTCCTTTTAGCGCGTCGTTGATTGGCGATGCAAGTACGAGATTGCGCCAATTTATCACTTCTTAGCTTTACCAAAATGAGAGCCTGAAGTATGGACACTGTTATCAGCGGCACAATCAGAACAGTGACTAGTAAAGCAGTATAGTAGCGGGTATGTGTTGACTCGTGATTAAAGTGCGGCTCCCAGTTTGTAATACAAAGAGTTTGCCCATTTGTGGTCTCCAAGCGGAAAGTGTAGAAATATGGAGAGTGAATTGCCATTGCTACAATCCAAGTGGAAAGGATGAGAAGCCGTCGCTTTTTAACAGTGATTTGAATATATGTTGCTGGCAACACAACTGCAATCAGCCTGTCAGCAGCAACAAAAATCAAGGACAGAGTAGACACAGCAATGGTAACATCCGTGACAAAAGTGCAGATCTTACAGAGAACATGTCCAATCCATCCATGGAGTTGAAAGGCTGGCGAGCCTTTGATGTGAGCTACCATCTCGCGAGGGAAGTGAAATATGGAATACAAGAGATCTGAAGCAGCTATGTTGGTTATTATAAGGCCCATCCTGATATTGGATTTTACGGACGCGTAAATAAGTAGAGAATTTCCAGTGAGCGAAGCAAGCAGGAGGACACTGTATATAGTGGTATAGCTTATCCTGACGGCCACAAAGTCAATGGGAAGAAAACACGTTCCGTTGGCACCACTCTGGCCTTTGAATTGCTCATCATCTGTTGAGCTGTTGTTGGCGAACATTGCAATCGAAATCGGAACTTTGCGGAATATGAGCAAGTTCTATCTATCAGTGACGGCTGTAATAAAGATATGGCTTCACGTTTCGTTACATTTGTAGTCTAATGCTCTGTGAAGTACAGCTGATATACATTGGACAACATCGGGTAAAGTTGCATGACTGCGGAAGTCTGATAAGAACCGATATTGACAGGATTTTCTTCAGCAGCTGAAAACTATATCAAGAAAAAGACAACTTTAAAAATGATGAACAAACACTGTACAATTACATTGTTTTCAATGCTGATCTGCCGACGGAAAAGAGAGTCTATTTTAGCCAGTAAGGAACTGAAGAAAATCTTGAATCTTTTTGGAAAATCGCAACTTTGATTTCCTCATGCGTTAATATTCTAATTGTTAATGGGCTATAATAGCTAGGTTGATGGGTGGATGGACTTTCTTTTCACTTTAGCTGTTTCTTCATTTCCAGTTCCGTCAGCTTGCTAAGTGGGAACTCAAACCAAAGTGAAATCATGTTAATTTAGATGTAAATTACAAGCTATATTCAATATTTGCAATTATATAGCATGAAATGTAAGCGCGGCCGCAGCATTGTAAGATTTCACGCGATGGTCTATTTTGACTTCTCGAAATTAGCATTAACTCTCCGTTTGACATGGAATTTGGCCCACTGAAACAGTCGGATACTGAGTAATCATGAATATAATTGGACAAGATGGGTTAAAAACTCTACTAACTTGCTATGAATTTAATTAGACGAGATGGCTAAGACCAAAAAACCTCAGGTAGCACTTTACTCAATGAAAGAGCAATGTTGCTGCGGGGGACTAATAAAACCTACGTCGACATAATTGAGGACTCGTTAAAATTGACGCTCTTCCAACCTGCTTCTAGAGTGAGGAAAAGTTAGTTAGTATTTGAACTTCCACTCGTTTTATTTATTTATTTTTTTTAAATTTTGATTTGTTTTTATTCTTACACCATTTTCACCGCGCAGGCTGGGTATATTAAAAATAAAAGAACGGTTTTGTATACCTGTGGAATGCAACAATTTTTTTTATATTTTTCTATATTTTCATTTCCTCCATTCCGTGTTCGAAGAAGAAGAAGAAGAAGAGGAAGAAGAAGAAGAAGAAGAAGAAGAAAAAGAAGAAGGAAGAGAACAACAACAACAACAACAACAACAACAACAACAACAACAAAAAGAAGATGATGATGATGAGTTTTCATTTTCGCACAGTCAAACAACAGCCAGCAGGATTATTCCAGCTTCAAGTCCGACCAATTTTGTTTTCAGCTCCAAGGGCTATGTAAGGCAGCTGTTATAGTTATATAAGTTAACCTATATGCATCATTATTGCTTTAGTTTCTGTTTGCGGTGAAGGTCACCACCTGGCTGATCACTTCGTCACCATTACAGGTCTTTTAGCCAATACACTGGCTGGCTAATAAGAAGTTTGTGTAAAGACCTCAAAAATATTACGAACGTCTTTAGAAAGTAGGATCCTTAATAGGTGTATGGGTTTGTAGGGTTAATTAATGGCTTAATGGTGTAATGGCTATGTAGCTGATCATGAAGCTGATGGTCAAGTGGTTTTCCTTTAATTTTAGCAAAACAAATGATTTATTGCTTGACGTTTAGATGTCGCCATGAGGCCATTGCTTTTAGAGTTTGCAAATGAAGGACGACTTTCATTTATGTCTGTCAATGCGCTCCTGCAGCTGCCCATGAGTATACCCCACATATCCTGCATCACCACAAGCTCGAACATAATGGTCGAATACCACCGGGTCTTGTACAACAGTTTTACGTGCTTGCGACATGTTCCAGCAAATTTGATTACCTCATTAAAGAGATGCTAAACATAAGCAATCTAGAACTAGAACTAAACGTGTAAACTGAAAACTGACTCAACTTACGCTAAAGTGATAGTTTAGCAATTTATTTAGTATGTAAATTTCAGCTGGAGCCTGCCTTCATATTCGCTTTGTGATACTTTATCTGCTCTTTATAACGGCGTCATGCATGACAACACCGAAGCGATAAATAGAAATTACAATAGAGAGCAATAAATTTTCCCGTTATATTAAATTTTTCCTTTTGGCTAGGGACTGATAGGGTCTCTTAATCCTGAGTTTTGCAATCCGGAATCCAGCTCTAGGTAAAGAAATCCAAGTTGCTGAAGTCCACTCAAAAATGTAACAGGAAAGTTACTCATTTTTATGGGCAGATGTGTTGCAAGGATTCGAGTTATGAGGGTCTCCATAGGAAAGCGGTAGCTTTGCTTCGTTTTTTAAAGGTATAAATTGAAATGATTTTTGAATAAAATCGACATGTGGTTATGTTGGATTCTTTGTAGTCTGCTGCCTTCTCCGGGCGATTTAAGTAATTTCGGTGAGCCTTTAGACCTCACTTAGGACTGGAAACTCCGCAAAGAAACGTCTCTGGCACCCAGGATAGACACCTTTCCAACCCTCTGCACTCTGCACTCTTTCTAACTTCCTAATACTTCTGCTTAACAACTAAAAATAAGAAGTTAATTTAGATATTTGACCAAAAGAGTAACTATCTGCTTATATTTGGTATTCGTAGTAGCTTTGCTGATCAGGGTTGAACGATATTTTTTTCATTTTTGGGAAAGAAACCAGTAGACAGTTTGCTTCGGCCTACAGGTTTCAGATAAACTCGTATTTAAAGAGAGTGTACAGAAATCCCACAGCACACCATATTTGTGTCAGTTTATGTCAATGGATGTGAAAGTTCATAAATATGCATGTGGGATGTGCTTGCAGACTCAAGAAATTTACGAAAGAGCTGAACTCAGAATCCGTGTATAGAAAAATCCCTAACATGTCAATTAATGGACACAATTTAAGGTCTATTAAGTAGAGGCGTTCAAAACAGGCATTAGTTTAGAGCATTAAGAGCTAGTGAAAAACGAAGTCCTTTAAAGGCCAAAGAAGATATTTTTCAGTTAGCTTGTGCGTAGAGGGAGAGGATAATCCACAGAAACGTAAATTATCTACAATTTGTTTTGCATGGGAAAACTGACACTCAGCACAGGTGTACACTCATTCATGGCAAGAGATTATCAAGGTAAGAGAGTGAATCCCCCATATAGGCTCTCTAACTAAGGTAATCCCTCTTAAGTTATTTTTAGACATTGTACCCAGTTCTTCCTCGGATATCACGCGCGTGTTGCGTGGATTTTTTCGTGGAGGATCTGTTTACATATGTCGTTTAGTTTTGTTTCAAAGCAAAGGAAAACCTCCAACGCTGCGGGGATGTCTTCTTTGATATTTTGATTACAAGCAAGGGAGCTTCGGCTCTCGGTATGTTTTAATACATTTCGAAACTTTAATAGGAGTTTAAATAAGAGACGGATGTCCCTTGCACAAACAATAACAACCGAATGAACGGCAGAGAAATGTTTAGACAAGCGAGTGCAAAGCAGACAAACCCCCAAACACAAGCTAGGCAACCAAAGAAACAGATGGTTGAAAGTGCAGGCAGACGCTAGCGCTCGCTGCCCAAGTAGCAAAAAAGCAGTTAAAGCAGCAACGGCAACAACGCCAAAGGCAACGTCGATTAAAAAGCGACTTAAGAGGCTGTCTGTAAAAACTGACCACTGATTTTACTTCGAAAATTCGATTTTTCTCACAAGCTGGGATTTCGAAGCCCTTACCTAGTCAATCACTAAAATGAGTCTTATTTGATTAAAAATTCTAATTGAACTTTTCCAGGATTGATTGCAGTTCGGTCCGCTCGACACAAGTTGCATGCCCGCCGTAACTGGAAAAATAGTACATATTGCCGGCGCTCTCAAAAATTAATATTCGCTCTAAAGCCCCAATTCTTTTTTCCAACTATAGATATATCGTAGCAGTTTGTTTAGCCGTGTTGCAATTATAATTCAATGTCGTTCCTTGGTCTGTTCCTCAGTGGTCGGTTTTTACAGAGACAGCCTCTTAATTGCTCAATGATTGGATTTCCTAAAGTAAACCTCATAAAGGGGCTACACTTAAAAGAAATGAGTAACAAAGTCTTGAAGATTCGAGAAAACAAGTTTAGCTAGGAGCGGTTTAGCTCAGTTAACAGCACTGAATTGTACATACCCTCTTCTTCTTCGTCGTCGTTGTCGTTCTTAAAAACGAAAGGGCCTGTTGACGCATGATAAATCTTAGTTTCATCGACTTCATCACTAAGTGAACGCCTTTTTCTCGCGTTAGGGTCACAGTCAACAACAGAAAGACACTGACACATTAAATTATTAGCATTTGCCAGGCAAACTCTGAGATCGCAGTGGAAGTAAACCAGTTCACCTTCCTCAGCACCATAGTACCTGAAGGTCCGGATGGAGAATGTCTCGGCTACACTGTCATTGGCGCAAGTATACGACAAAGATTCGGACGTGTCTTCACTCACATTATCGTTGCCGCAGTGGGTTTGAAAAAAAAAAACAAAGAAGATTACAGTGGACTTAAGTTGTTACGGTGACCAATGACCGTCCATCAAAAATGTGGTCGTGATAACAGAGCAGACGATGGGTTTAATCTGACTTTTTTCTTGAAGCCAAATAAAGCATCTGATATAATAACTGAAGAGATCAGTGTGAAAAAGATAGGGTTCTAGTTTTTTTTTTTTTTTTTTGCTTTATAGTTAGTGCCCATTGTCTTTTATGCGTCACAGTTCAGAAGGAAGTCGAGAAAAGAGGACGGACAAAAAAGAACATGATTGCGTTGGGTGAGGGAAAAAGAGAGGCCCGGCCAGAGTGGCACTCTTGGGGTGAGGTGCATGGTACAGCACAAAAACAGGAGCCTTTGATGGGCCAATGTTAAAGCCTTATTACGCACCACTTGACGCCCAACCTCGTTTTCAGGGTCTCTCTTCTTGAAGGCAAGAAGAAGAGAGATCCTAGGAGCTAGGCCACTTTGTGCGAAGTGAACTTATAGTGTCCTTCCTGGATGATGAAACACAGAATGAATATATGTACTTACCCGTCTTTTATCAAACTAATTTTGTCTTGGAATGGGTTTCGTTCGGCGCTCCTTGATGACCAACAGTGTACAGGAAAAAGGTCAAGGTTAGGTGCAGCGCTTTTAGTCTCTACCGTCGCCTTGAAATACAAAGTCTTGCCCAGCTCAACTGGGTTAGGGACATCATCAGTAAAATTACGGACAAAGAAAGCTTCAATTCTAAAGGTGAAGAATACATTGCCTGATAGAAACAAATAGAAGAAACAATTGGATAGAATTTTGTTGATATAAAGAAGTGACTATTTCTAGCATCGCAATCTGATTCACAGAAATCCAGGTTAATATTTGACGATGATCACCTGACCCTCATTATTGTTACTTTCTAGTTGGCATTATGTCGACGCAGGGGCCATAATCGGGAACGTAGACCGTAAGCGCGCGCTATTTCTAGTATTGGGGCTGCCGTTATGATATGGGACAATTTTTCTATTTTAGAACAAATTGCGCCATCGCATGCGGCATACGTGCATACATGCTGCGAGGATTTTTGCTGATGTCGGGCGGGGGAAATGGTGTCCAAAATTCCTGAAATGTTTGATGGCAATATAAATGTTGTCTACTTTTATTCATCAGCGGAAATATTCGAATCGGTCGCTGGTTGAACGGAGTTTGTTTACGATAACTCAGCACGCCGTTGCAAACGTCAGCTAATATTCGTGCTTCCAGCTTAGAAAACTGTAAATAAATTATACTTTGAGAAATTAGCTTTTGTGCTTAAACATGACCAGTAAATGTGAAAATGTTCAGCATGAGGTTTGAAGGCAAATGCAAATATTCTAGTCCTGTTAAACCTGTGAGTCTACGGAAACTGCACCGTCACGCAACGTATCAACAAATCATGGTTTATAGAGGGGACCTCAACTTGCTAACCATAAATACATAGGAAAATACTGGACTTTGTCATTATGATATATCTGTCCGTAAAACTTCGGTTGTTGATATAAAAATGCTGATTTTAACTGCCGACGGGAGTTGAAAGTATTAAAATCATTCAAGTATAAATTTAATTCCGACAGTTGCAGACTGCGCGGCGCCACATTGTTTACCAGAAGTTCATTTTCCGCGGAAATTGTCGGGATTTTCAGCTGATCAAAGCAATTTCAATGTGACATAATTTAAATATGTAATTGCAGACAGCTCTGTCTGAGAACTGGACCTTTGTACGATTGTTCCTTATTCATCCAAGAATTTCAAGCACGTACAAACAGAAAGCGAATGTTTACCCACCTCATAACAAATGGCGCGTCAAAAATAAATTCAGCGGAGAGTGTCTCAAACGCTAAGACCTAAGGCCTAATGTTCCCTCCGAATCTCAAAAACAAGTCAAAATTCGCCAAAAAAACAACAGCCGTTAACAGTAATCACACTAATGGCCGCCGCACAAAAACCCTCAACCTCGCGATCGTTCGCAGGGTCCTCTCTCTTGCTAGAGGAACCCAGTTTACACGCCAAGTAGAAACCACGTGACAAACACTTTGCTCTCGTACACAAATAAACGAATAAATAAACCTTACATTAACCTTACAAAATTAACCTTACATTTCACTGGTTCCAGCCTATCACAATGAAGTAATGTTCTCAGTCATAAAAACAATAACTGGCCTTGAACTTGGCAACCTTGTTAATTTCAGATCTGTATTCAGTTTGTGAGTTATTTCCTCCTCACGGCTTATTTCTATCACTACCAATATCGTGTGATCAATTGCAGTATTGAGGACACCTGCACCTGCGAGAAATTTATCACCAAAAAAGAGAGAAGAATTGTTTCAAAGCTTTGCCCTTGATGAAACAATTTCATTTACATTTACATGACGGTAGGATCTACGTAAGAAATAATTTGTAACCGCCAGAATGGGAGTCACGGTTGGCTGTTAAACGATTTCAACAGCGCTCACTGAGTGCAAGCTTGAACCTCCTTCCCCCTTTCCCCTTCCCTCTTCCTCCACAAAGCTTGCCACTGTCTTTTTCTGATTTTCATATTTGCAAAACACAGAACAGGTGGTCATAAACATACATCTGGCCTGCACCACTGTGTTTACCCCTTTTTACGATGATTTCAAGGATGTATTTGATGCTCCTAGGAAGTTGTTGTGATGACGAAGTACAATCCGGTAGGGGAAGTCAATCGTAAGACACTGTCCCTTTACCAAATGTCGCCTTGCATGAAGGATTATTTTGTAATCGCCAGTCAGTTTCATTCCACCACGAAAGATCATCTACGTTGGTGATGGTTATATCGACCGTGTGATTGTTGTGACAAGTGACTTTGCCAACAGGGCCCACAGGAGCAGAATGGTTCGCGCCTGAAAATAAGAAAAGGTAAAGTAAAGGTTAGGGACTCGTTCGGAACATAGTGTCCCATAGCCCGGGAGCTCCCCTCGATTCCCGTAGCATGATGAGACGTCTGCAGAGTATTTCTCCAGGGGTGACTCCCATATACCTTAAAGGGGTTAAAAAAGCGGTTTTTCTCTCTTAGGGTGTTAAGCCTCAAAAGGTCCACAGCGGGAGCTTTCGTTTCGCGTTTTGTTTATTATGAACAACTTATATTAAACGAGTAGAATGTATTCGAAGCAATCTTCTTTATTGCTGTTTTAAAAAGTCATGAAAGTGTCATTTAATGTGTCGTTTTAAAATTGGTACCTTTAAAGGGTGAAAAACATTTCAAGCCGCGTCCAAAAAACAGGAACTTGGTACCTCTTAGGGGTGCTTTTCAAAACTTTCGACGAGCACCCGCGTCCCTTTTATATGGGAGTCCCCCGGGATATTTTTATTCCCCCCCCCTTCACCTAGATAGAGATATTTACTTGAAGACACGTCACATGATAAAATTCTTGATCCCTAATGGGAGTTGAACCCCCGACCTTCAATGCAGATCCCGTTCAGTTGAAGCCGCCTTCTAAACTATGGGAAACCAGTGAGCAAGGCTATAATCTGTGAGCAACGGAAAGAGAAATGCATACGTATACTCGTCCTCAGAGGCCGCACTAGCTCCTCTTGGTCAGGAAGGCGCGGCCTCTGGAGACGGATATGAGAGTGACGGATCTAGATCTGAATTTTTATCAATGACCATCAATAGGGCTTGAACGTCATTTATAACTCTGCACTACTGATCTGGTTTACTACATATAAGACGAAGGATTGACGCTGCTTAAAGGCAACTGAATGAGCCTGTGTTCCATTTGCATTTGATTGCCAAAAAGTCAAACATCTCGTCTTTGATAAGTTAATAAAGATGGTGAATTTTAAGCTCGGTAATGAAATGTGAAGGTGAATTAATCAACATGACACGAGCGTGGGACAAAGAAATTTAAAAACTTATCACTACTCACGATGAATTCGATAGCGTTGATCCTAGCAGTATGCAGGACACCTGTCATATATGAACTCAGTTAAATGACCTTGCTCTCCATGAGTTCTCCTAGCTCAGTGGATAGAGCGCCCGCCCGGTGTTCGGGAGGTCATGGGTTCGATTCCTGTCTGGGACTCAGAATTTTTCTTTGTCCCACGCTCGTGTCATGTTGATTAATTCACCTTCACATCTCGTCTTTGTGATCTTCAACATGACATATTGGTAGATAGTGCTACAATTTGAACGTCATAACTATTTCGAGCCTTAGCATATTCACTTAAACCGATCCACCATTCCTGTTATCAGATTTCAGGCATGTGTTGTGACACTAGTGTAAAAGAAAACCTTTAGTTACCTTCCACAAGCTGGCGGGCAAGAGCTGATATCACCAACAAAATGAGCTTCTTCATACTTTCCTGTTAAACAACAAAAACAACAAATAAAAGCGTTCTCACTTTCATAGAAATAAGTCTACTTTAATACAGACCCCGCTCGTCGCCAGCTCGCCGTTTTCGATCGTCCCCACTGACCGATAGCCTGGACCAGGCTATCCCGGAAAGAACGCAATTTCATGATCATTCATCAGTGACACAGTATATTCCAGATCAATTACGCGAAATGAATGTAATTTCCTGTGAGATGAATGAAAAAATGTACATTCATCGCGGAAATAATCAAGCTCAGAAAAATGTCGCTAGTCGTGTTCTACGAGATAGCTCTATATTTTTTTTTTCAGCTTTTTTTCTCTCCTTCAATACGTATATAGCAATAAAATGTTTTAAAATTTTTAAAATGACTAAACAAAATGCTTAAGTATTTTCGAAGGGCTAAATGACAGCTCCTATTTTTAACGGCAACGAGATCCAACTATTTTAAACCATTTTATCTTTCTAAGAAGCTCTAGGATGTAGCGACTTTCAATTAGAATTTACGATTTGTTTGTTTGTAGGCTGTTCGCAGATATCAATGGAGCTTCTCAACCAGTTTTTAAATCTATGGCAAGTACTCGAATCAGGTATTTTCAGAAAATTACTAAATTCGCTAAGTTTTCGCTGCAGCAACCACAGATTGTCGATCAATATTGTATTTCATTTATACTTTTCTAGTGGTAGATATAGCCATTTATATGTACACCAGTTGTACATAAATACCAGTTGTACATACCAGTTGCACTGGGCTAGCAAAATGTCTTTGGCCACCAGTGATTTCCTGGGCGTTGCTGCTCGGTCTGGATGAACAAATGTTTTTTCAGTATATTTCACTCTTTGGAAAATTAGCTTTATTTAATAGCTCATGTCATCTGCAATGCAAGATAGCTTTCTACTTTTGTGTCACTTTCCACACCACACAGGGTCCGGTATTTCCTGCAAGATTTAAATTCCATCGTGTTGGACCTCGCCAGACTTACCCAATTTGTTTTTATCCTTTTCTCTCTCCGCGCTGGGGTTCATTTTATTTGTATGTTGTTAGTGCATCTAGAACACAACAATGACAGCTGGCTGTAAGCAGAAGTTTTAGGAGAGACAAAAATGAGTTCAGTGGGAAAAGAAATGAGCTGACTGATTTGGTTAGAAGAGCATGTTGGATATCACTGCTAGTGGCCGGGATACATGACTGTTTAAAAGATTGCAGCCGCCACTTGAAACGCTTACCTTGGCTCTGATTAGCGCTCACAACGAGACCTGCAATCCCAAAATTAAATCTTCAAAGCAAAAACCAGTAGATAGAACGTAGCTAATACAAATGTTCTAACTTACTGACGCACTTTGGCTGCACTGTTCTTTGTTTTGTGTTCTTTCCTCGCTTTGTAAGTCCTGTGTGTACTTGTCTTACCAAGGATAACGATCAGTACTGACACGACAAGCACTGAGGTGGTTTGTGTCGTTATAATCGATATATAGCGTGTCTTATTCTCTAAATATCTGTCTAATTGGCTGTTAAACTGTGTCAATAAAATCTAGTACAGCGCTAAAATTTCCACGGTAACCATGCAGGCAGTTTTCTCATCACCATTTTCCTCGCGGCCTTTGCTTCCTGTTGATTTTCTTGTACGCATCCTTCGAAAAAGGAATCAAGCGCTCGTGTATCGCCTTTCGCGCTTTCCTGGCAAACCTCATAGACAATATCCACTTTCTAAGAAAAGACGGTCAGTGGGTCGTTAGATAGCCTGCGTAGCCGGTGTTCCCCTTCAAAGACCTTTTTCCGCATTCTAACCCCGTGCAAATTGAGACGAGAGTAAAAAAAAAGCGACGAAGCAGCGTGGTGGGGTGAGTGAAGGAAACCTGGTCCGAAACCCGTTTGCCCAAGAATGGAGCTGCTGCTTGGTGCGGAATGGTCATGTTGATTGAAACGTGAATCAAATTCGCTCAAATTATTCCAGAAATAACTGCGTGTGTAGATTTGGGGAAGGGTCAAACCTAGCGTCTTTAAAAAGTCAGGTAAGCAATGTTTGGGATCCCCGCACCAAAAACGCGAGTGTGCCGCATCGCTAAACGTGCAAGGACAAGCAGGAGAAAAGAAAATTGCAATGGGCGAGAATATCCCACCGAAACACTGTCCAAATCGAAAGACTTCCACAAGTAAAAATAAAAATGTGTAAATTTAAGAGAAGGCCAAACCTAGCATCTTGAAAGAGCCCGAAAGAAAAGTTTGGGATCCCAACACCAAAAACACAAGTGTGCCTCATTGCTAACCGCACGAAAACACGCGAGAAAAAAGAAAATTTACATGGGCGAGAATCTCCAGCCTAAGCACTGTCCAAATCGATATAGACGTCCACAAGTGAAATACACTTGTGTAGATTTGGGGGAGGGCCAAAAGTAGCATTTTTAAAAAGCCCCTAACTATAGTTTGGGATCCCCACACGAGTGTGCCGCATCACTAAACGCGCAAAAACACCCAAGAGAAAAAATATAAATAAGCGAGAATCTCCAACTACAACATTATCGAAAGCGACAGAATCCCACAAATGAAATACACATGTGTAGATTTAACGGATGGCAAAATCTGGTATCTTTAAAAAAGCCACTGAGCATAGTTTGAGATCCAGACACCAAAACCTGTAGTGTAGCCCATACCTAAACGCGCGAGAACTCACTAGAGGAAAGAAAGTTGATATGGGCGAGAGTCTCTCACCCAAGCACTGTCCAAATCAATAGACTTCCACAAGTGAAATACATGTGGATAGATTTGGGGGAAGGCTAAAAGTAGCATCTTCAAAAAGTTAGGTAAGCATTGCTTGGAATCTCCGCACCTGAAACACGAATATGGCGCATCGCTAAACGCCCAAAAACTTACGACAGAAAAGAAAAATTATATGGCAAGAATCTCTCACCCTAGCACTGTCCAAATCGATAGCCTTCCACAAGGGAAATACACGTTTGTAGATTTGAGGGAGGGCTAAAAGTAGCATCTTTAAAAAGTTAGGTAAGCATTGGTTAGGATCCCCGCACCTAAAACGTGAGTATGGCGCATCTCTAAACGCGCAAGAACTTACGACAGAAAAGAAAGTTGATATTGGCGTGAATCTCTCACCCCAGCACTGTCCAAATCGATAGACATCCAGAAGTAAAATATACGTGTTTAGATTTCGGGAAGGGCTAAAAGTAGCATCTTTAAAAAGTAGGTAAGCCTTGGTTGGGATCCCCGCACCTAAAACGGGAGTATGCCGCATCTCTGGACGCGCGAGAACGTACGAGAGAAAAGAATGTTCATATAGGCGAGAATCTTTCACCCAAATACTGTCCAAATCGATAGACTTCCACAAGTAAAATACACGTGTGTACGTTTGGTAAAGGGCTAAAAACAGCTTCTTGAAAAAGTTAGGTAAGCATTGGTTGAGATCCCTGCACCTAAAACGCGAGTATAGCGCATCTCTAAACGCCCGAGATCTTACGACAGAAAAGAAAGTTGATATGGAAAAGAATCTCTCACCCTAGCACTGTCCAAATCGATAGACTTCCACGAGTGAAATACACGTTTGTAGATTTGGGAAGGGCTAAAAGTTACGCCTTTAAAAAGTTAGGTAGGCATTGGTAGGGATCCCCGCAGCTAGAACTGGACTATGGCGCATCTCTAAACGCGGGAAAACTTAAGACAAAAAAGAAAGTTGATATTGGCAAGAATCTCTCACCCTAGCACTGTCCGCATCGATAGACTTCCACAGGTGAAAGACACGTGTGTAGATTTGGGGGGTGGCTAAAAGTTGCATCTCTAAAAAGTTAGGTAAGCATTGATTGGGATCCCTGCACCTAAAACGAGAGCATGGCGCATCTTTAAACGCGCAAGAACGTACGATAGAAAAGAATGTTGATATAGCAGAGAATCTTTCACCCAAACACTTTCCGAATCAAGAGACTTCCACAAGTGAAATACACGTGTGTAGATTAGGGGCAGGGCTAAAAGTAGCATCTTTGAAAAGTTAGGTAATCATTAGTTGGAATCCCCGCACCTAAAACGCGAGTATGGCGCATCTCTAAACGCCCGAGAACTTACCACAAAAAGAAAAATGATATGGAAAAGAATAACCCACCCTAACACTGCCCGAATCGATAGACTGCCACAAGTGAAATACACGTGTGTAGATTTGGGGAAGGACTAAAAGTAGCATTTTTTAAAAGTTAAGTAAGCATTGGCTGGGATCCCCGTACCTAAAACGGAATTGTGGCGCATCTCGAAACGCGCGAAAACTTACGACAGAAAACAAAGTTGATATTCGCGAGAATCTCTCACTCTAGCACTGTCCAAATCGATAGCCTTCTATAAAAAAAGTACACAAGTTTACATTTGAGAGAGGGCTAAAAGTAGCATCTTAAGAAGTTAGGTAAGCATTGGTTGGGATCCCCGCACCCAAAACGAGAGTCTGGCGCATCTCTAAACGCACAAGAACTTACAAGAGAAGAGAAAGTTGATATTGACGAGAATGTCTCATTCAAGCACTGTCCAAATCGATTCATTTCCACAAGAAAAATTAACGTGTTTAGATTTGGAGGAGGGTTAACAGTAGCATCTTCAAAAAGTTAGGTAAGAATTTGTTGGGATCCCCGCACCTTAAACTAGAGTGTGGAGCATTTCTAAACGCGCGAGAAGTTACGAAAAAAAAAGGTGATCAATGCAAGAATCTCTCACCCTAGTACTGTCCAAATCGTTAGACTTTCACAAGTAACACATACGTGTAAAGATTTGGGAGAGAGCTAAAAGTAACATCTTTAAAAAGTTAGGTAAGCATTGGTTGGGATCCCCGCACCTAAAACGTGAGTGTGGCGCATCTCTAAACGCTCGACCATTTACGAGAAAAAAGGAAGTTAATATGGACGAGAATCTCTTACCCTAGCACTTTCTGGCAAATCGATAGACTTCCACAAGTGAAATACACGTGTGTAGATTTGAAAGAGGGCTGAAAATAGCATCTTTAAAAAGTTAGTTAAGCATTGCTTGGGTCTCTGGACCTAAAACAAGAGCGTGGCGCATCTGTAAACGCGCGACAACTTACGAGGAAAAAGAAAGTTGATATGAGCGAAAATCCCTCACCCTAGCACTGTCCAAATCGATAGACTTCAACAAGTGAAATACACGTGCGTAGATTTAGAGCAGGGCTAGAAATAAAATCTTTAAAAAGCTAGGTAAGAATTAGTTTGGATCCCGGCACCTAAAACGCGATTGTGGTGCATCTCTAAAAGCGCGAGAACTTACCACAGAAAAGAAAGTTGATATGGGCGAGAATCTCTTGCCCAAGCACTGACCAAAACAATAGACTTCCACAGGTGAAGTAATCGTGCGTAGATTAAAAGGACGGCTAATAGTAGCATCTTTAAAAAGTTAGGTAAGCATTATTTGCGATCCCTGCACATAAAACGCGAGTGCGGCGAATCTCTAAATTCACGAATACTTACGAGAAAAAAGAAAGTTGACATTGTCGAGAATCTCTTACCCTAGCACTGTCCAAATCGGTAGATCTCCACAAGTAAAATTCACGTGTGCAGATTTCGGGGAGGGCTAAAAGTAGCATCTTTAACAAGTTAAGTAAGCCTTAGTTGGGATCCCCGCAACTAAAACGCAAGAGTGGCGCATCTCTAAACGCGCGACAACTTACAACAGAAAACTAAGCTCATAGGAGCGAGAATCTCTCACCCGAGCACTGTCAAAAATCGATAGACTTCTACAAGTGAAATACATGTGTGTATATGTGAAGGAGGGCTAGAAGTAGCATCTTTGAAAAGTTAAGTAAGCATTGGTGGGGATCCCTACGCCTAAAACTTGGGTGTGGCGCATCTCTAAATACGAGAGAAGTTACGAGAGAAGAGAAAGTTGATAATGGCGATAATTTCCCATCTTAGAACTGTCCAAATCTCTAGACTTTTATAAGTAAAATTAACGTGTGTAGATTTGAAAGAGGGCTAAAAGTAGCATCTTTAAAAACTTAGGTAAGCATTGGTTAGTATCCCCGCACCCTAAACGGGAGTAGAGCGCATCTCTAAAGGCCCAAGAACTTACGACAGAAAAGAAAGTTGATATGGACGAGAATCTCTCATCCTAGCACTGTCCAAATCGATAAACTTCCACAAGTAAAACTCACGTGTGTAGATTTGATGGAGGGCTAAAAGTAGCATCTTTACTAAGTTAAGTAAGCCTTGGTAAAGATCCCCGCACCTAGAACGCAAGAGTGGTGCAGCTCTGAACGCGCGACAACTTACAACAGAAAACCAATCTCATATGGGCAAGAATCTCTCACACTAGCACTGTCAAAAATCTATAGACCTCCACAAGGGAAATACATCTGTGTAGATTTGAAGGAGGGCTAAAAGTAGCATCTTTGAAAGGTTAGGTAAGCATTGCTTAGGATCCCCGAACCTAAAACGCGATTGTGGTGCGTCTCTAAACGCGCGAGTACGTGCGCGAGAAAAGAAAGTTGATATGGGCGAAGATCTCTTACCCTAGCAGTCCCAATCGATAGTGAAGTGAAATAGAAGTGTGCAGATTTGGAAGAGGGCTTAAAATAGCATCTTTAAAAAGTTAGGTAAGCATTGGTTGGGATCCCTGAACCTAAAACGAGAGCGTGGCGTATCTCTAAACGCGCGACAACATACGACAGAAAAGAAAGGTGATATGGGCGAGAATCTCTCACCCAACACCGTCCAAATCCACAAGTGAAATACACCTGTCTAGATTAGGCGGAGGGCTAAAAGTAGCATCTTTAACAAGTTGGGTAAGCCTTGGTTGGGATCCCCGCACCTAAAACGCAAGAGTGCTGCAGCTCTAAACGCGCGACAACTTACAACAGAAAACAAAGCTGATATTGGCGAGAATCTCTCACCCAACACTGTACAAATTGATATACTTGCACAAGTGAAATACCCGTGTGTAGATTTTGGGGGAAGGCTAAAAATAGCATCTTTAAAAAGTTAGGTAAGCATTAGTTCGGATCCCCGCTCCTAAAGCGGGAGTGTGGCGCATCTCTAAACGCGCGACAACTTATGACAGAAAAGAAAGTTAATATGTGCGAGAATCTCTCACCCAAGCGCTATCTACATTGAGAGCCTTCCACAAGTGTAATACACGTGTAGATTTAGGGGAGGGCTAAAAGTAGCATCTTTAAAAGGTTAGGTAATCATTGGTTTGGATCCCCGCACCTAAAACGGGAGTGTGGCGCATCTCTAAATTCGCGAAAACTTACGAGAGAAGAGAAAGTTGATATGGGCGAGAATCTCTTACCCTAGCACTGTCCAAATCGATACACTTACACAAGTAAACTTTTACGTGTGTAGATTTGGGGGAGGGCTAAAAGTAGCATCTTTAACAAGTTAAGTAAGCGTTGGCTTGAATCTTTGCACCTAAAAACCTAGCGTGACGCATCTCTAAACGCGCGAAAACTTACAACAATAAACAAAGTTGATATTGGCCAGAGTCTCTAGTCCAAACAATGTCCAAAATCGATAGACTTCAACAAGTGAGATACATGTGTGTAGATTTGAAAGAGGGCTAAAACTACCATCTTTGCAAGGTTAGGTAAGCATTGGTTGGGATCCCCACACCTGAAACGCGATTTTGACGCATTTCTAAACGCGAGAAAACTTAAAAGAGAAAACAAAGTTGATATGGGCACGAATCTCTTACCCAAGTAATGTCCAAAATCGATAGACTTCCACAAGTGAAATACATGTATGTAGAGATTTTAAGGAAAACGACCAATTCTTTAAGTTTAAAAGACATGTTTCGACAGAACTTCTGTCATCTTCAGTTGAATGAATGATTACAAAGCAAGTTGAATAATAAGTAGACAAAAATGCAAATTAAGACAAATAGTAACAACAGAACGTGAAAAGGTGTAAATTAAAAGGATCATTTTAGATTGACATGGTGTAATTGCTGACTGAGGCAAGGTAGTTCTTTTTGAATATGGATAGCCTCCTTTATCTTGAGTTGAAAGCTGGTAGTGGCGTGATCTAAAATATGAAAGCAGTCTATTGAACACAATGAGCGACAACGTTCAGAATTCTGAAGATGTTTGAAGATGTGAGAGGCCCTATCAACGGCTAAGTGCTCACGTACGCGTGTGGAAAAATGTCGGGAGGTTTCGCCGACATAACAGGCATTACAGCCCGCACATGTAAACTTATAAACCACACGTGAACGAAGCCCGCCGGGGATAGGGTCTTTCACACCAAAAAGGTTACCTATCTTAAAGGAAGAAAAAACTAATTTGATGTCTAAATCATTACAATAGCGCTTGATTAAATGTCGAATCTTCTTCTGGGTGATGACAGAAAAATGGCCTATGTACAGGTATTGTGAATGCTATCCAAAATTACTCACGAAACCAGCTAACTAGTTACATTGAGCAATTGTAAACTCCTTAAAGTGATATTTATAAAAAGTGAAATTGGAATGAAGTGTGCGTTAAGTTGTGAACTTTCGGTATGCCAAGTCTATGGCTTGCTCTTGCCAACATCATATATTTCCAACTGCTTGGCTGTTATGTAACTATGAATTAGAACAAAAGAAAATGTGAGAGTGTTTGACAAGAACTTTTTATTCTTGGTTCCCAGGTTTAGATTTGTCTTTTTTAACTCGAAATTTCTCTTTCCAATCATAAAGTTTTTTAGACCCTTTTGAAGTGATAAACTTAGCACATCGGAATACGCCATACAAACTATGTTTCTCGAGGGAGGCAGCCCTCTCGAGTTTTCTGTTTACCTAAGATCTGGCATTCGCGATTGAATCTATGTTTCTCCATCTTAACCCTCTTTACTTGGCATATAGCACAGTTTTATGTATTAAATTGATATTTCTCCAAAAATACCATCAGAAACAATTAATTAGGTAAGCTAAAATAACATTCAGATAACGGACTCTTTCCTCCACGGTTCTGTCTTGCTAGGCAGATATCGATTGTTTTCAAATGAATAGATGAAAGATCTACGTAGCCAGTTGGTTTACTTAAGACCAGAAATAATCTCTTCTAGTTCAATGTTATATTCTATTCTGAAAGGACCGGCAATTTTAATAGGAACAGTTCCCACTCCGGGAAGACCACCTCGGGTACCGTTTCTTTCTAAGTGTGGCTTCGGAGAACACTATGCTTGCAGGAGGGGTGTTTAAAACAAAGAGCATGAAAACTCAATAAAAAAAATTTGCATTGTGATTAATTTTCACGAAGGTTTACGATTCATAGTTGTTAATGTAAATCACTGCATCCCTTTCAGCGACAACTTGACATTTGCTACCTTGTTCTGTGTAACTCCTTGGAATACTGCAAGATGGTCAATTTCATTGCTCAAGGCAAGGTCTTAGCAATTGTCTCTTGCTTCTGCCACACAAGAATGAGTTATTGTTCTATTAGAACAAGATTAACTAGGTCTAGGCTGTTGTAACAAAATACTATTTTTTTTTTAATAGTATTCCTTTTAATCGCACTTGGTGCACTAATTTTGTGAGCTATGTCAACTGCCGAGTGCTGCAGACTGGCCAAGGATAACTGAAAACTTTTGAAGACAAAGGGTGTTCGAGTAAATTAACCCCAGTTCTAGTGACTTTATTAAGAGAAAATAGTAACGTTCTAGAATGTTAGACTCTTTTATACAAGGGAGGGAAACAAATGGGGCACCTACATTTTAATTTTTAGCTTTGACTTTCTTCCAAAGGAGAATGTTTCCAACCCTTCGAATATCACTGAACGGTGTCAGCCTAGATGCAAATTACATGGTCCTAATGGATATAGTGCCTGTTGACGACAAACGCTATAGATACGCCTACCACCGTTCAACATGGCTTGTGGCTGGTAAAGCTGATCCACCAGCTCCTGTTAGACTTTATATGCATCCAGACTCACCTTTTACAGGCGAACAGCTGTTAAAGCAGATCACATCATTCGAGAAAGTGAAACTGACTAACAACGGCACTGATGAAAATGGGCATGTAAGTGGCCATTTATATATGTGTATAGTGTTGTACAAAGGTTTGTGATAGAGAATTAAATTTAATTTCCACGGCTCTTCTCTGTGTTAGATTACGTGCAGGCTAATGTAGGACAAAGTTACCGCAACTCGCTGGTGGGCTAACCCTCAATCTCCGCCGGTTCCCTGCAACAGATAACGGGCGTTGTTTCGAAAGGGGATTGTCCTGTACTCGCTAGAATTTTCATCCTTTTGACTTCTCAGGCGAGATTGAAAAAATAACTCCAAAAATAATAAAAGCAAAAGAGCTACCATGAAAAATTGGCCAATAATTTTCTCTACGAATTCTCTTTTCGGTCGTCCCTTTTACTCTACTCCCTTATAAAGCAGTAAAATTAAACACAGATTTTTCTGTTTGTTTTTCGTGGTATTCCTACATTAATATGCTTTCCTTGCGGTTTTTAAACGTACAATTTCATAGTTACTCGTGTTTAACAAATTTTAATCGTGGACCCTTATAAAGAGGAAGTATTCTTTGATCAGTTTGCGGGGGATTAAGCGAAGTTTTTTTTTTCCTCAATTACTAACATCAAGCATCGCCTCACGTTGATATTTGGTTTTCTTTTCCAAACCAAACTCATTTCAATTTAACAAAATGACGTCGTAAACTTGGTCTAGAACTTTACTCTATGTATTTCTTCCTTATTATTTCAATATGCAGCATAACTGCATTCGCTACCATTTTTGTCCATTCTTGCCGCAGTTAAATTTGCATACGGATGTCTAACATCTAAGGGACCGTTCATTTTTTATAAGGTAGAGGGGGCTGGTGGGATTTGGGGAGGGGCCATGCGAAAAAAAATGGCTTTCGAGGGGGGGCCATCCCAAAAAAATAAGGGAAAAAGGGGGGGTCACGTGAAATATTTTAGTAAAACTTTAAAATGGCATAATGTCTGAATATCAAAAAAAATTACTATAGAATAAACATAGAAGGCAGAATACAAATTTATTACAAACTTTCCTTCTGCTTTAAAAAAACGTTTGGCGACAAAAAGCATTTGTAGATACTGAAACAAAGTATTTAACACTGTTATTTTCGAATGCAACTTTCACTGGCACTCATCTTCATCTTCGCTGTCGTCGAGTTCTTCGTCGCCGCTTGTGCTGCTATGGGAGTCTCTTTCACCAATGCTGCAAGAAGCAGCAATGCTTTCCGTCAGAGTGTACTCTTCAGGGTACATGAAGGTGTAAACATAATCTCTGACTTCCTGCTCAAGGTTAGTGGTGATTCTGCTTCTTGCAGCATTGGTGAAATAATTCCCTTCCAAGAGCTGTGCGACGTATGGCCCATCTCTTCTAAATAACGACGTGGTAACATCCTCAACTTTAATACACTCTTCCGGGACGGCCGCTCTAGGAGAGTACACAAGGCATTGTGGAAGATCATTTCCTAGCGGGTTTCCAACACAGATTCCATAAACTCGTTGGACGTTGTTTTCAGTCCGCTTCCTCTTTCTTTCATTTGACTTTCTGCGGTTTTCTTTTTTCCTTCTCCTTTTGTTGATGTGCTGTTTGAGTATGCCCTTGAATATGCTGTTATAATTGCTCTTCTTATTTTCTAGTACTTCCATGTCCTGCGTGACCTTCGTCAACTTAGCTTCTATACATTTGATCTGTTTTACATTAAAACTGTGGGCAAATTCTTCGCCCTGCTTTAAAGCAAGCCCATTGGACTGAAAGAGTGTGGAATCGTGTTCCTTTACATCTTTCAATTTGACATTCAACTTTTCCACCATTGCTCCGTGCTCTTTGATGGAGAAGTTCAGTTTTCTTCCATCACTGGGCTTCAACTGGTACCCTGGCATGGAAAACTCACTCGCCCTTTCTGAACAGCTATCCGCACTTACAAAGATTGCTTCTTTTTCTTAAACCAGTTCCTGACCATTCCTGCCTACCGGAATACCACTACCTCTCCTACCAGAAGACCTCAAAAGAAGGGTGTGATCCAGATGACTGGCAACCAAGGGTCCAAGCGAAGAAAGAGCATGGAAGTGGCAGGCTGGTTTTATCTCACCCAGAGAGCGTTGCTCTATTTGCAGATACGTTTATTATCAAATCAAAGTTTGTGCTGGATTATCTTCAGCATCTTGAAGTGCTGGAATTTAAAAGGAAAAAGAGAGCAGAAGAAAAGGCAAAGTTAAGTAGGGACGCAAAAGATAAATCATATGAGGATTATCCTTGGACTGAGTTGTGCGAAGATCTAACCTAGCTTAAAACGCTACGTGTTCCAGAACTAAACAAATACTTGAACCACCTCGGGCTGAAGCAGCATTTGAAAAGCAGCAAGAGTGAGAAAGTAAAGGCAATTGTAAGACATTCATGCTTGCAGCAGAAGAGTCCTCTCAGAGCTGGCCAACCAACACTGAGAAATGCCAGGACATTGACACAAAATGACAACAGGGCAAGTGCTGACAGCAGTGAAACGGATGAAAGTGACAATGATGAGTATGACAGTGATGCCATTGACTCTGGGGGAGAAGATGACTCAAGTGACGTCATTCTTGCATTCATCAATTCAGATGAGGAAGATGCCAATGAGAGCCCAAATGCCACACGCTCAGGGCGAGCCATAACTAGGAGATCCGAAATTGACTTCTCTTTCTTTTGATTTGTTTTTTAAACAACAGCTCTCTGTAGTATAGGGATTGTAAATATTGTCTTCATAGTGAGCACAATAACGTGAAGTAGGGGGATAATAGAGAAATATTAAAAAAGTTGAAATCTAAATATTGTTTGTTCAATTTTTTTTTTGGGGGGGGGGTCATCCCAAAAAATAACCGCTATAAGGGGGGGCCATGTGAGAAAATTGGTAAGCTGAGGGGGGGTCATGTGATTTTTAAATGGTGCTTCCCAAATCCCACCAGCCCCCCCTCCCTCATAAAAAATGAACGGTCCCTAAAAGGACTTTTTGCTTTTCCCAACTGCCTTAAGAATTCTTCATTATTCTTATACGTTGTGACGTTTTTCTAAATAGATTGTTCTGAACTCCATGCATAAGTATCAGCCTAGAGTACACGTTGTGAGAAAGCGTGATCACACTGCCTCAGTTATTGACCTTCATTCCAAGGAAGCAAAGACTTTCGAGTTCCCTGAGACAAGTTTTATCGCTGTAACAGCATATCAAAACCAACTGGTAAGGGAAAAAATCAGGTGAGGCAACTAACTTTCATGGGCCCTGTATTGTAATCTCCACTATTTCTGAGTATATAAGGAGTTAAGTATGTGTCAGGAACGAGCTAACGAGAACATTGTTTTTGTCTAGTTTCGTTCTATCTGTTGCACAGGGCACAGAACTGTTGTTACAAGTCTGAAACATTCTCCCCTTACAGCTAATCTAAGTGGTTCCAAAGTGCCATGAATATTCTGATATCGTCGCAGGAGAAGGGTAACAAAATATTCTCACGGCTTGACAGTATAGCAGACACTGTGGACGGGTCACGAAAAGAAAATGCGACAATTAGTTATGCTCAGGATACTCGGGGATCGCGGCATTATTTAATCTTTAGCGTGGTGATTTGAAACAAAAATATTTATTTTGCCAGTAAGGTTGCAAGAGGGCGTTAAGTCTTGTTTCAAGTCTGTTTTCTACACAAATCGATCCAGAATTGGCACACCTACAATAATCTTATTTCGGTTGCAGCTTAACTAACAGCCAATCGGTCTGGGCCCTTCGTTTTATCCACTAGCTTTACAAAATTCCATGGACGATAAATTAGCTAAATGTTTGGGAGACAGAGACAAAAAACTCCCGATCATGAGGTATTGCAGCTCAAGCTTAAGGTTATATATCATAATTTGCAGATTACACGTCTAAAAATTGACAGCAATCCTTTTGCAAAGGGGTTTAGAGACTCAATCAGGATATTGCCTGTGCAGAGGTACGTACTGATAGGCGAAGCTTGTTAATATCATTTATATAGGAAACAATCCTAGAGAGAGACAAGTATGCGCTTAGATAACAGATTATGGAGTATCCTTTCATGTACCGCATTGGTTAATCTCTTGCAAAACCAAGTGCCCTAGAGTGAACATTGAAAAAGAAGTCCTAAATTCCATTGGTTGCCAACACACACACACATACACACATACAGACACACACAAAAAATTAAACACTAACAACAGTACAGCGCAATATTGCTTAAAAGTTTTAATTTGAAGAGTTAGTCACCAGGATTACATCCACAGAGGTATATAAAGTTAAGAAGTAAATTAATTGAATGACTGTGAGAACAGAGGGTTAGACTTTAAAAGGGAAACAGTGACTACAAAAAGATATGTTCTTGTAATATTATTTCTTAATTCTGAATAAATGCAAACCAACTCGAGAATCGACAAGAGTACAACAGTCTCAGGAGTCTAGGGATGTACAGGGGAATATATAGAGCCTCCATTCTTACACAGGCAGAAATGTGTGTGAATGAGTAGCGATTCTCCAACTGGACCCAAGTCCGCAAAACAAGGCTAGAATGTATAGAGAGTACATTGTTATGTTAAACATTAATTAATGATGAATATCTCCTGTCCTTTTTCGTGATGTTTGTCGTATTCGAAATTGAAGACATATGTCTATTTACAAACTCCTTGAATAGCGTGACCTACAACTACAGCACTCAGTTTTATTTATACCAGCGATACCTTAACACTTCAGTTCTGTCAGTTTGAAAAGTTCCTTTATAAGGCACGCCACCAGAACGAGATCCCGCTGTAACTTTAAAGATAGCCTAAACCATTGTCTAGTTGCTGCTGTTTTATAAACGCTGTTGTAAAGAAATCTCAAAACTAATGTGGAAACGATATGAAAGCCACGACAATTTTTTTCCTTAGTCAAACGTGACGATGTATACCTGTTAATGATCTGAAATGCATGTTTATAATAAATACCTTGTTAACGGGCGAAATTGCGTCCAAGGCCACTGTCCACACGATTGAGAAGTGGTGGTTATTTCAGCTGGTGAATAAAGTCATGCGTTGATTTTTATTAGAAATAAACGCTCCCCTGAATGACAATCGGACGTAGGTACCGGCACTTAATTTGTTTGTTTCCAAAGAAATATGATAGAAAACTTACAAAGCAGCCATGTAGGCAGAGGTTCTTTAAACCTGGGACAGGCTGACATGATAAGTTTTAAATCTCCCTTTTCAGTATTAATATAAACAATTCAGTACAGTATTGCTATATCTGGTTTATTTTTATAAGGGTGTCTTGCATTGCGCGGGACTGAGGAAAATCTATTTTTCTCGTCTTTATTTATAGAGAGTGCCCTCACAGAGCGGCGTATCGACAAGGTCATATGAACCCCATATCTGTTCCCAGCACGTATCTGCCCAATCATTTCTTACCGTCGGCTATCTTACAAAGTCATCAGATGGAAGCGAAGGACGTGCACTGCACCGGATGTATGGTCAGTCTCAATGAAGGTCAGTGATTGGTCTAGAAAACTACAAACACTGTAGTATTAAATTTTAAAAATGTTGCATGGAGAGGCCGATAAGGATGTCGAGACCCTACCGATTCTTTTGCTTTGTAACTTATTTCCCAAATGGAGAAAAAGCAGTTTTTAGCAAACAGATCCAAAACCGTGCTCATATGCTTTCTCTGGTCACAGTCACTCAGTTGAGATCATGGAGTCCGGAAATACTTTTAACTATAAATAGTACTTTCGTTGGAGCTAGGGCCCAAAACCATGATATTTGCATAGCAAGTATAAACCCGCTCTTCTGGAAATCACTGGAAGATTGACGAGTAACTTCTTCTCGACATCGAAAACATTCATTGTTAATTCACCTGCAGTTAATCAAACAAGCAAACAATCACAGTATTTAAACAAAATTCCTACCAAAGAATAGTTTTTAGTCTAAACGTGGGTACTGATTTCCTCCTTGTTAAAGGGATTATAGCAACTGTGGAAGACTGGTCTCCTTCAAATGGCAATGACATCTCGGGAGATATCCTCCAGCATGCTCTTTGCAAGCGAGAAGAAAATGTAAAAAGTGTGCTTGTCTGGACCTGTTTGAGCTGTGTTTCAGTAGAGGATTTGTCACTGAATACTGGCTTATCATTCAAATGTTATATCCAATATAATAACAACCTTGTAACTAACCATTTTCGTCTTAAGTGATTCATTTCTTTCAGAAACCACTGCGAGAAAAACAAAGGAGACCAACTCGTTTAATTTGATTATCAAAATCTGAATTATCTTTGCTCAGAATCAACAAATTGTGCTAGTTCTGCGTTTACCTTGAGTTAGAACAGCTTTCAGCACGCGTCTTCTCAGTACAGGGTCTTTCCCCAGTAAAATTTATACAATATAAGTAAATGAAAGCTTGGAAGGCAAATTCCAACTTTCGGAGATTGCAAGGACTAATAGTGTAACTTTCCAGACTGAAAATTTAATGCAATTTTCTCATGTCAAGACATCATATTCACACTAGGCAAGAGTTTCCATAAAACATCATAAGTTCTTTTGGAAATATGATTTTTTTTTAAGCTTATAAGCCTCCCTCTTGAACAAATTGGCTTAAAAACAAATCCAGTTGCTTCAATTTTGTCCATCGCATTTCTTTCAGGGCAATCATCTTTTTTCAACTAAGCCAGTCCAATCGCTAAACAATTTTGTTTCAGTTTAAAACTATTTTGCATGTCATAGGCGCCAAAATAGAATCACCTGGATAGAAGCTTTTCTAATACAGTCTTTCATTGCACACCTGCTTTACAGATCGATTGATCAAAATTGTAGTTTATCAATTAGAGACAAACTTCTTTGCGTAGAAATGTTCTGCTCCCCTTATCTTCAGCTCGGTCAAAATTAGTTTTCACTGGTTTTTTTGTTTTCTTTTTTTGTCTCACGCATAAAGACTACAATCACAGGAAGTTATGATTAGATGATAAGATTAATGAGCTCAAACCCAAAGTTAAAATATAATAGG
>NW_028301564.1:18680000-18692500 GCF_042242905.1 Orbicella faveolata
TGATCCAGAAAGGCGTAAGGTATTTTTTCGATCTCTGTTGATTTGATAAACTTGCTGTTACATAAATTGTGGTAATTTTGTTTCACTTGTCTTATTTCATAGACTTGGCTTGTAAAGATTAAACGAGATGTCTCCACAACATTCCAGATCACGAAGCGAACTAAGATCTGCTCGTTGCATTTCAAGCCAACTGATTTTCGGAAAGGCTTAACAGGTCGCCGAGTTTTAAAACATGATGTCGTTCCCTCAATTTTTCAATGGTCTGCACCATCTCCTAAGAGGAAATCGCCACGTAAGCGGTCACAACTTCCATCTTCATCGGCTGAAATGCCATCCTTCAGTAGCGTGAGTGAAGCAGACAGCGACACTTCCGCTCCGGATGAAATCGACAATTTACGCGCGCACATTGCGAAGTTAGAACAACAAGTCAATTCACTTGAGCTCGAAAATAAACAACTTTTGAAGAACGTCGACGAACTTCTCGAAAGCCAGTTTGGCATAGCACGATTTAAAGAGTCGGACTCTGATATCAATTTTTACACGGGATTTCCTAATTTCCAAACCCTTCTGGCTTGCTACAATTTTTTAAACCCAGGTGAGAATGGTTCTAACATTGTTTATGTTAACAGTGCGAAGGAGGACCTAGAGTTTTCATCATCAATTAATGCAGATGGCTTTTTGGGAAATAAACCCGGCCCACGTCGAAAACTTAGTACCCTGGACGAATTTTTCCTGGTGCTTGCGAGAATGAGACTTGGGTTATTTGAACTTGATTTAGCCCACAGATTCAGGATACATGTTTCTACAGTAAACAGGATTGGTATTTCCTGGATCAATTTTTTGTACTTAAAATTTGGCTTCCTTAACATCTGGCCAAACAGAGAGGCAATAGATAAAGCAATGCCCCAGTCATTCAGGGATAAGTATCCAAAGACAAGGATCATTATTGATGGAACAGAGATCAAATGTCAGACCCCTTCTTCCCTAGTTTTACACAGTGAAACCTATTCTTCGTACAAGAGCCATACAACATTTAAAAGTCTGATTGGCATCGCACCCAGTGGCCACATAACATTTATTTCCCAACTCTATGCAGGAAGTATTTCAGACAGGGAGCTCACAGTAAGGTCAGGGTTACTCAACTTGCCTTTTGATCAAGGTGATGTGGTGATGGCTGACAAGGGGTTTACCATTTCTGACCTGCTTGAACCTATTGGTGTTGGCCTGAATATCCCCCCATTTCTTGGTTTGCGAAGTCAACAGACCCCTTCAGAAGTTATTGCCACTCAAGAAATAGCTTCAGAAAGAATTCATGTGGAAAGAGCTATGAACAAAGTGAAAAACTTTCACATTTTTAATCAAGTCATTCCATTGTCTTTAGCTGGTAGTCTAAATCAAATGTGGACTGTTTGTGCCATGCTTACCAACATGCAAAATCCCATTATTACTTAGCCATCACTTTTAACATTAGTATATACCACACAAGTGAATAGTGCTTTTCACGTGCGCTGATTGGTTCACTGTGGTGATTAACAAAGTACTATATACCTCTGAGCAACTAAAGAGAAACAAACTGTCTTTGCATGTCGCTGTGTTTACCGTAAGTGATGTTTTGGTCTAGTAGTTATTCAACTTGTGTGATATACACTAAAGCACTGATTATACACCTCAGTGTCAGTGAATGTGGTAGATATTTACCTCACTGCTTTGCAGCTCGGTAAATATCCACCACTGTTCACCTCCACTTCAGTAAATAATTGTTAATTAACAAAACTATTTTGAGTAACGACAAAAAGAAAACTGGAAAAAAACATTGTAAATTATGTTAATGTGTGATTTCAGAAAATATAAATACCCACTCAATTGATTTTAGGGAAGTTAGTTGGCAGGGGTGGGGAGAGGGAGGAAAAGGCTCAAAAGCCAAAATATTTTATTTTTCAAGTGAAAGTGACAATTCCAGAGAATTTCAGGGCAAGGGGTTTTACCCAAAAAGCCTTCTATGGGGAGGTATCATGTTTTCTGGAACAACACAATAAATAATTGGTGGCTTATTACAGTGCAATTACTAGGTTTCATGTAAAAAGTTTAACATGATAATTTCTACTTAATTTCCACTGATGCTACTTGATGATGTTGCCACAACATTAACTGTGCCAGCTGTGCTTGCAGAACACGCTTCAGCTGGTAGTGCCTTGAAGAATTTAGCAAAGTAATTAAAAAAGAACTGTTCTAATTTTAACAACATGGCAGCAAAAAACTCAGCATCAAAATAGATACGTTCGATGACCATTCCCTGAAAGGTGTAGGTAACAAAGTCACACCACTTTGCCCCTGTTATCCCCATCTGCCCTTGGACCTGACAGTAGTATTTGTGGTTTTCCTTTAAAACCGGGAAATCATCTTTCATTTCCAAATGAAATTGACCATCACCAGCACATGCTGTCTCGGGTGTGACATTTCTATGTTTGTAAGGACATTTAATTTCAAGGATCCCATATGGGTTGTCCTCTGTCACATCAATAACTTTTGCATCTGGTGAGCAACCGAGGAATGGAAAAGCAGGGTTTACCACAAATCCCGATGGAAATGTTTTTACAGGATGCCCACTGTGCTTTAGATAGTTCTCATATTGCTCTAGGGCTTTACTTTCATACTCAATCCCGTGTTTCAAGGGTTCAGGTAAATTTCTCGAGTTGCTAGAGGTATTTCCATCCCCAACAAGGCCCTTGAGAAAAGCATTACTGACAGATTTTCGACTTAAAATGTCTCCAAATGTCGAAGCTGTCAATCTGGGTCTCCTTTCACTCCACCATCGACTGTTATTTTGCTGTGACTGTGTTTCAGATTCGAGTGAATTAGCATCCTGTTCACTGATTCTTAGAGAATCATAAAATTGCTGATGTTCTGAAGTGCATTGTGTGACAATAAACAGGGGAAGATATAAAGATACTGGGAATGAACGATAATTTGTGATAGGTACAGTGTTGCTGTAACATTGCTTAGACAAATCAACATTGCATGTAACTTTGAAATTTCCTTCAGTGGGTGCCATTTGATAGCTAAAATATCCTCCCAAGGGTGCAGGCCCGGCTCTAGTGGGTACACTTTTACCCCCAGTATTCATGTACAAACTAAGCCCAAAGTTCTTGTTGATGTTTTGCAAATGGGCTTTGAAACTTTCAATCTCTATCTCACTTGGGGCTGCCTTAACTGCAGGATACAATGAACAGGCAATACCAGGTGAGGACTGTACAGAAGTGCTTCCTGACGCTGTTGTGCCTAGTTTGGGTTTTTTAAAGACCATATTCATCAATGGTTCTGATGAGATGCTCTTTCCTCTAGGCTTGTGCCACTGCTGGGGAAGGGAGGTGCACACCAAATCATCTGGGACTGATTTAGTTTTAGTCAAGTAATAGTGCGAAACAAGATACATTAGGCCTACCGCATGATTACAAAACCCAAGAGATCCAGCCACACAGGTGCACGATGATGCCAGGACATCAAAAGGTTGTTCAGTAGCAATTGCTAACTTGATTTTATGTGGGGATTCACTTTTCCGAAGGCTTCGATAGCAACGGGCCCTGAAGTAAAAGGTTTTGCTTTCTCTGTGGTGCTTGACTAAAACATTATGGAGATACCCTTCAATAAAAAAATTGACACCACGCTCAAACGGTTTCATGACCATGTGGTCAGGGGAATGCTGAATATTTTTACCAGAGTTTCTAATATACTTGACAATAGAATTGAAAGTGAAGGGGGGAAGGTCGTTCAGCATTTTGTCCATATCGTTCTCTTGGGAACAGAACCGAAATTTTTCTTCGTTCTCTCTAACAAGATCCGAATCACTCTTGCTGATTTGAAAAGGTGAAACAGCTTTCGCTTGATCGCTATTATCGTTTTCCCGATCGCCTGTTGCCACGGCAGGGGAATTTTTAAAGACTTCTTTTACTCTACAAAAGGAAGTGAATAAAGGACGCTTAACTTAAACTAGTAATCAGACGGACAGAAACAATGAAACGAACGTAAAATAAATGAGTTGAAAATTTATTGATTATCAACAGTCTCAATAATGCTTACTTTGCGACTAGCTGTGCCTTCACTTTTAATCCTTCGAGGCTCACATTTCTGCTGCGAAGAAGCTCTTTAAGTTCGTTTACATGTAAGTTCTCCACTGGTCTCTCCATGCTTATTTAGGAAACAAAAAACATACAGTAAAAGTCAATGAGGCATTTCAATAAACATCGCCATTGTGTTGTCGCCACGAACTCAAATATGCATAACAATACAAATGCAACCGCTGCTTTTATAATAGCACTGACCTTTACAACTCCTCTCAGATGTAACTTGGTAATATTTCTTCGAATATCTCTTTCAGAATGGGATTTTCTTTCCGTGTAGAAGCTGCAAAGATTTCTAAAACGTTTATAAATCGACTCGCCTTTGCAAAGAAAACACAGAGTTGAGCCGCTGTCACAGTGATATGTGTATCCCCGTGATATGTGTATCCCCGCACACATATCACTAGTGATATGTGTATCCCCTGTGGGGATACACAAAACACTGACGCGCCTGGGCATTCAACGAACAAAATGACGACTCGGTTGCGAGGTTCCAACGAGCGCTGTAAAGAGTAGGAGAAACCAGAAATGAATTCGCGCCCAACGGAGCAGATTAGGATTTCTTGAGTTTGGTTGAGTTCCAACCGACTCGATTGCATATCTGACTAAAACTTCGAACAGCGGATACACATATCACTAATTATTTCATGGCGCAGTGATCTCAGTGTGTATCCCCTAAACACAGCCTTTAGATTGGCTATCTTAATCTACCTGATCGAAGAAAATGGCCAATTATTGCCGAAACGTGCTGGCTGCTTACTCGCGACGACGTTTATACCCAGGTTGAGGTTTGCGGAGTTTGCAACTCGAATGTCTAAATATCTAAACTGAAATCGCGTGCAGGGGATACACATATCACTAATTATTTCATGGCGCAGTGATATGTGTGTCCCCATAAACACAACTGTTATAATATAGCGCATCAACGTTGTCAAAACTGCAGGCAATATTAGCACCCGACGTTTTCACACGGCTTGGGTTTACTAGAGTTTGAAACGCGATAATTCCACTAAAAACGCGTGCACGCGTGCACGGGATAAAAGGGATACACATATCACTGATTATTTCATGAACTAGTGATATGTGTATCCCCATGGACACAGCTGTTATATTGGCTTTCTACCCAAGAAGAAAAATGCCCATTACATTTGCATTGTCAAAACTGGCTTGCTAGAAATATTCACACCCGGCATTTATTCATAGCTTGGGATTTCTGGAGTTTCACTGACCTCGGTTGTACACGACCGCATGCAGGGGATACACATATCACTAATTATTACTTGGCGCAGTGATATGTGTATCCCCTGAAGACAGCCGTTATCTAGGCTAACTGCCGAAGAATAAACGTCGATTGTTATGAAACTTGTTAGCAATGTTCGCAGTATAGCAATGTATACAGCTTGAGACTTAACATATCTTACAAAAAGTCGAACTGAAAAGCGGGTGCAGGGAATACACGAGAGCCACTAATCATTTTATGGCGAGTGGGTCGAAGCAGTGATATGTGTTTCACTCCACGAATAATTCAGATGCAAACAAGGCGATGAACAGTGGAGAATATGCGTTACTCGATGGGTGAGAATGCACCGCGCAATTAATATCGTCCTAGAAATCCCGTGCCGTGAAACTCAAATTGAAATATATCTAGATCCATTTGGTGTTCAACTTTAAATTCATTATATCCCGCTCGCAGAAAACCAGTTAGGATCAAGAACACAATTCCAGCAGCAGATACGTAAACTTTTTCAGCTACAAAAATTGAGATTTGTGTTTTAAGCCTGTTTGGGTTAGTCGTTCGTCCAGTAAGCGACCGGACGACGAGAGCGCTTTCAAGAAGGATATTGCTATTTAAAGTAGAGGGGAGGGGGGTGGGGGATACACATATCACTGGTCGCCATCTTGGAGGGGATACACATATCACTAGTGATATGTGTGCGGGGATACACATATCACGGGGATACACATATCACTGTGACACCGCCTTAGCAACGGTTACTACCGAAAAGCCTCGCTTTGGTGCGATTGTCGCCATATTTGCAATCGGAGTATTCTTGTGAATATTCTGAGATTACAGCGTATGACACTTCCGTTTTATTGCTTTGATGACGTTGAAGTAATTTTGGAGCCTGATGTGACACACATAACTTCTTGCAGAAATATCACTAGCATCGAACCTGCGGCTAATGCTGTTTTTGCTGGGGGAGGGGGGAGGGGGGGAGAAGAGGGACTAGTTTTGCCTTTTAGGGAAAGAAATAAGTTTATATCGCGTACTTAAAATCATATAATTGCATTATATTTACACATTTTCAGCACACAAAATTATATTTCTTCAAAAAATCTCGGCCTTCTTAAAGTATTCTTGAAATATTCCTATGAAATATACTCCTATAAAGAAAAGAGTGTACATAAATTGATCTGTGATCTATGAACAAATTTTCTCTCAGTAAACAGTAGCAAAACGAATAACAAATATTCTGCTTACAGTGCAGTCTTACTTTTAAAATCAAAGCAGTTTTGCTTTATATTTCAACGGACACGACTCTGTCTGAATCTTCAGTGATCATATACTATGGCTATAATAATCGTTCAGTAGATAAAGTCGAGAATCTGGAGTGCGAAAGATGATATATTAACAACCTCGCCAAGATTTAGGCATACGCCTGTTATTTGAGAAATGTTTCACCCAAATTTATACAGCTTTGTATGAAGATGCCACTTTAACAGAAACACCCTGTCAAGTTACAACTTTGTAAGCGTCTTGTTTTTATAGTATCTTGCCACTGATGAAAGTAAAACCTGAGAAAGATTAGGTAAATTTTACTTTTGGAACATGACAACGTCACCTGAAAATCGGCAATTCAAACAGCACGACAACAGGTACACATCCAATGAACATTTTGCCTGCGCAGACACTCTTCTATCCTTGGCCTCTGTACCGATTTATACCGATTTATACTCACTCAGTCAAAGACAGCATAGGGAATCTGTTCCTATCACGCCTCTCTCCGTCGCCCCAATTTTCGCGTGATCAGCAGGCGAGAAACTTCTCGCTTGAACGGGAACGCCTGCTACATAGGCTAAAAATTTACAGTCATTCTCAGGCTATACATGTATGTACAAGGTAACTTAGATTATATGGTTTTCGAAAATTTAAGGTGGCTTAGAACCTCCCTGGCAGAATTTTGTAAACTTTGATAAAGTTGCATCTTATCATGTTCATCACAATTTAATAATAACAAAAAATGGGGGCTCACCGAGCTCGTGTTTGAGCTTTATCATTTAAAGCTTAAATTAAGGTTGTTTTACCAGGTTATACTGTTGCTATCGTAACCTATTAAGCTATAAAGATTATCATTAAAGGTTCGCTAATGGCCGGGATTTATGTGATACCGATATTGTAGCCATCACTTGAAAAACAGTGGTAGTATTTACTCGTCAAAGTATAACTGTTATAAAAGAGCTGGAATCTGTTGCCAGCTTCCTTGAACATCTTGGCAAAAATAACTTCGGTTTACGGCCAGACTGCTTATCTTCCCGAAATCACCTATTACAAAAAAATATACGTGATACAAACGCCTTATTTTCCAAGTGGGGGCAGACGCACTAGGAAGTTTTGAAAGTTCAATTGAGTTATCTTAGTGACTCAGACTTACGATATTTTTAGCTTGTCCGATGAACCCAATGCTTTTACTATACTGGGCGAAAGAGTAACTATAAATATTGTTTTATTTCAACAGTTAATTAACGGTGATCTTTGGGTATTCTGAGCTTATTATTTTAAATTGGTATTATAAAATAAGAGCATTTATACGATTGATCTTGGTATAGTTGCCGACACGCAAGCTAAAGACCTGTCTTTTATTGACTTAAAGTAATGACTTTTACCGATTTACACTGTAAAATGAAGAGTCAAGGAGTCTTAAATTTTAAATCAAAGGCACAAAATGTCGATTCACATGTGAATTTTAACTAGTTCATTCCAGAGATATTTCCCATGTCAATCAGTAATACATTCTTTTGTAACAACACGAGACTGTGAACTTTTGCTCGACCGTTGTCAGACAATGATCGTGTACAACAACTTTGTAAAAAAGAAAAAAAGAATTATGAAACACATACGTGGCGCGCCGTACCCAAAGATGACAATTGGAAGACCGTTGCATTTCCAGAGGACTAGCCATGCAAGATAGGGCTGAAAAGATTCAGTACCTCGGTAATTCATGGCTAAGGTCGGGTTTAAAATCATTTTGCCTTTTGTTTGTTGTTGTTGTTGTTGTTTTTAGTTATTCATAGACAGCCCCTTTGGCGAGGTTTAATAGAGTACGCATTTGTAATAAAACTAGTCGAGAGGTAAAATCATTAACGTTAGTTCTTTAATCCGATCCGATCTGATCGAAACGGTCCCATTCAATAACGTGTTTCCATACATAATGACCAACAGATTGAAGTGCATAATAAGACAAAAGGGTAACATGCATCAAAAATAATTTTACCTGAAACCCTGATATTTGAACGAATTTACCAAGGTTAAAATAAAAATAGATTTCGTTTGATTCGAAATGATTAAGAGGATGAGTATGGTAGAGTCAGCGGTCTCTCGGCTTTTGTGCTGACCTCCGTGGAAGCGGCAGTATGCACACCGATACTCATCTTCCAGAAGAACTTCTTGCGATCTAAACGCGGGGACTTCTTAGCTCCAAAATTTAAGCTTTCAAAGCCTTCTAGCTAAACAAACAAGCTAGTCAAGACGTCTAGCTTGGATAGTTCGTTATCTGATTCTTGAAGAAACCCACAACTTCGAAACAATGTTTCGATAGGGTATTTAAGCGTGGCCTTGGAGTCGAGCTTTTGCGACGATTTTCTTCCAAATATTCTCTTTTCCACCCATGGCCGAAGATTGTCGTTGTATTCATCAGCCCACCAGATGTGAACAGTTTTTGAGTGTGCACAATAGACGTGATCTAGATTATTATATCTTGCTGTGAAACAAGTTTCGCAGTGATCAGACTAAACATGTTAATGGCGAGTGTGATCACAGCTTTAGACCGCACGAGCCAGATCGTGGACCTGCTGCCTGATTAGGATGAATAATACAAAGGATTTTTTTCAGCCATATGAGGAGGCAGCATTCAAGCCTCCGCTCTTTCTTTACTGCTCTCCGGCTCAGATTTATTTCTACGTCAATTACACCTTACCTCGCCTCCCTGGATCCTGATACAAAACGCAAACTCATCACAGTAAATTCAGCGAAGGTGTGTAGTCCATTTCTTAAGTACAGGGCTCTTCCATTTTTGTATTCAAAATTCAAGACGTTTTCCATAGTTATTTTATGTTAAACCAATATTTTTTCCAATATTTTTTTTCCAGACTCGAGGTTTTGAGAAAATTTAATTCACACTCTAAAAACGCCAGAACTGCAGAATATCAAACTAGTACGCATTTGCCCCTTCAACATTCCATAATAGCTTTTTGAAACAGTAGAATTCAAAATGGTTGCCGTATCGCCGAAAAGGTCCATTGCAATGCAACGCGAACTCGATAAATGTCAGGGGTAGGTTAAGGTGCAGAGAGTTCTCAAGATTCTGCGATTGCACATTTGGCTAAGACGTTGTTTGCACGATACTGTAAACTGCCGCTTATAAGCCCCTCCGCTATTAAGCCTCCCTGGCTATAGGCCCAAGCACCCGTAAACCAAGAGATACATCTGGTTATAAGTCCCCCCCCCCCCCCCCCCCGCCCCCCGCTTATAAGCCTCACTCAAGCTTTTCCTTGTTTTTAATTTGTTAACTGATTATGATGTTTCAAGCCCTGGCCAAACAGACTCGCAAGTAGACGCAAGTTGTAAACTCGGGTCTACTAGCAAATCCGTTTGGCCAGAACTTGCGTGCTCTCGCGTAGACTTGCGATGACTTGCGCTCACTTTGGTCGAACTCAAATATGCACGCAAGTCAACGCACGTTTTTTACTGTGTGGCCACCAACTCAAGTTGAGTGAGTTCCATTCGTTGTTATGGCAGCCTATTTACCAATGAAAGACAGGATACGTCTGCCTTGAAATTTTTTTTGGCGACTTTCATGTACTTCCGAGCAACGTTACGAGTAGGTTTGGCTACCCAACACAAGCCTCTTCTCAAGTTCAACTTGGAGCTACTTGAGACTACTTGCTTGTCCGTTTGGCCTGGGCTCTAAAGCTTCATTACCAGTAAATGAAAAACTTATTTCGATCATTTTGTGTAGCTGTAGCTCGTTTCGAAAGGTTTTTTTTTTTTTACTCCAGATATGAGCCCCCTAGGATAATTCCCTCCGTTTATAAGTCCAGCTAAAAGCTCTTACGAAGTTGTATAAGCCCAGGGTTAATTAGCAGTTTACCATAAATCTCCCTGGGCTTATATAACTTCATGAGGAGTTTTGGGTGGGGTTATATTCGGGGTGGTGGTTGGGGAGGGGGGGGGGGGGAGCATATAAGCGAAATAAAAGGAATGTTTCGGAACAACGAGATAAAACGTATCTGAAAAATGAATTACAGCTAACGTACGATTACCTTTACAGCTATTACTCTATTACCCTATAACTTTCGATTAAAAATTTTTTGATGTTTGTACTGAGGAAAGGAACGCTCTTGTTCATTACATGGATTTACATTCGCATATCCGTTGGAGCTTATATCGGGTGCCCCCGATGTAAGCACGGTGGAGGGGCCTTACATCTGGAATAATATCTTTGTTAGCAAATAGAGGGACTTATTTCCGAGGGAGCTTATAACCGGGGGGGGCTTATAACCGAGGGGGCTTTATTTAACTTGGGATTTTACGGTATTCGACTAGACAGCAAGCATTTCTAAACGTCAAGTCAATTTGTTTTTGCCCAACGTACGTTCTACATAATGGTGTTATCGCACAAGTTGGAAGAAAAACTGCCGAACATTCTGATAACGGGAAATTTGCAAAACGTACAAGCGGATATCGTAATGTTTTTGTTGCAGCCAGCATCGAAAGAGAACGGAACCAAGTACTATTTAGCTTATATAAGTACTATAAGTACTATTTAGCTTAACGCTATTCGGATCGGGCTTCTAATTACATGAAAATTCCAAAATTGGAAAGCCGAGAATATGCCTGTCAAAATATGGTTGCCATAGCAACCTCAAGTTCCAAGGAAAAAACTGTCATGTATCATTGTTGCCAAATAAATTTCACAAAAACAGACGCAAAATTTGCAGCTTTCACTTAAATATCAAAAAAGTTTAAAACGGTCAGGCACCACCTACTTCCCTTACAAGGTCATCCCTCATATAGTAAAATTAATCAAATGAAAAATTGAACTTCAGGATCACTCTTAATTACGAACAAAAAATTAAAGTATTGCTCAGCACCATTCATTCGAATACTGTAATTGCTAATACACTACATTTTCATCGCCAGATGTCGAAGCTACAACCTCTTAACAGTGAGAACAGCTGAGGCGACCCGTAAGCAATGAATTTACATTGCACTTTGACTCTATTCAAATGGCACTGTAGCAAGAAATACATGTAGAGCACTATCACTATAAACTGGGTGCGTTGTCTGACTCTCGCTGATATGATCGAGTTCTTATCCTCGACAGCATACGGCCTTATTTTTGTCTAATATCGAACTTTCATAGTATCCTAGGTATCTGAAGACGACGAAAGTTTACAATCTCTATGTTTGCTTCTGTGAGTACTCAACAATTCAGTCCTGATCAATGTTTACATTTCTTGCAAGTATCTACTCAGTGACTCTCCTGTACGAAGATGTGCTTCGTAAGCTTCCAGCCAAATCAATCCTTTCATGATAACCTGGTATAGTGTGTTGTCATCACGCCACAAAGCTGAATTGTAATGGCAGATCTGAGTACAACCATCTCGGCTTCCCAATACATGATCTGCTCCGCTCATACCACTCAGCAACGATCCATTTTTCCTTCGTAAACAAGACGAGGGAGAACTCACAACCATCTGCGGACAAGAATTCGGGTAGTCTGAAGGAAGATACACTCTGAGTGTGTACTGTTTGTCGTTGGTGCAAGTTACTCTGACTTCAACCCTTGTGTCCCCAGTTGGATTGATCCAAGAAACCCTATTACGGAAGTACTTCTCCAGTAATTCTTTCTCGAAACCGAGCCTTCGTTGCTGCGTTGCTGACCAGGGCATGATGAGAAGACAACCACGGTTTGAAAGTTGAAGTGTAGCCTTCTAAAACGAACGGAAATCGCGAATAATTAATCGCCAGCGAATTCCGTGGTTAAAGAAGTCTTTACTAGCCTTTGTGTTTCTTTGTTGTTATTTGTTTTTTCGCCTACTAATCATATTCCCACTTTCCCGGAAATTGGAGCATGCGTAGTTCACAGATAGTTCTGGAAA
>NW_028301564.1:18700000-18780000 GCF_042242905.1 Orbicella faveolata
AATGTTTTGCTTTACTCCTTTTGGACCGATAAAGTAGTCTCATTAGTAAAACCAATCTTTTTTTTTAATCAAAATCGACAAGACTTTGGGTACCATACTTTATTCTTCAGAGTGATTTGACTAGAGTTGCAAAATATACGAAAATCAACTAGCTGCGTAAGCAAATCCACTTAAAGCGTACGCAAATAAACTGAACGCATAGAAAAATGGACTTAACACGTCAACAGATCAAATCAACACTTAGCCAAATCAACCAAAGCAGGCAAAACAACTATTGTGAGCAAATTAACTAATGTAGGTAAATCGACTAATGTAGGCAAATCAACTAATGTGATTTGCCTACATTAGTTAATTTGCCTACACTAGTTGATCTGCCTACACTAGTTTATTTGCCCACATTAGTTGATTTGTCTACATTAGTCGATTTGCCTACATTATTTGATATGCCTATACTAGTTGATTTTCCTACACTAGTTGATTTGCCTATATTAGTTGATTTTCCTATAATAGTTGTTTTGCCAACAAAAGTAGGCAATTCGACTAATATAGGGAAATCAGCTGGGATAGGCAGATCAACTAATGTATAAAGATCACTAGTGTAGGCAAGTCAACTAATCCAGGCAGATCAACTAGTGTTACTTTGGAAATCAACTAATTTAGACAAATGAATTAATCTAGGCAAATCAACAAAATGTAGGAAAATCAACTAATGTAGGCAAATCAACAAACGTAGGCAAATCAAGTAATTTAGGCGAATCAACTAATGTGGGCAAATCAACTGAAGTAGGCAAATCAACCAGTGTTGGGAAATCAGCTAATGTAGGCATATCAACTAATGTGGGCAAATCAACTAATGTAGGCAAATCATCTGATTTAGGCAAATTCAACCAACTAGTGTAGGCAAAACAACTAATGTAGGAAAATCAACTAATGTAGGTAGGATTCAGTCTGTTAATACAGTTGCACTGAGTCATGCATCTCCTTCTCCCTATCGTTTTCTAAGAGAGACTACTGTCTACTTACACACTGGGTCAAAAATTTAAACTCGCTACTTCCACCTTGATTGACAAGATTTATCGAATTTTTGGTTCTTTGTTTCCCGTTCTTATTTTATTGTTTAAAAATTTACCACTGATTGAAGACTGTCTCTCGTGTTCGATATAAACCTTTAAGTTGTAATAGTGCTGAGGTAAACAAAATCTTAATTTGGGGGGAAAAAACGCGCAGTGGCACAGGGGATTAGCCATATTTCCGGCAGAACAAAATGTGTCCAAATTCCTTCCGCATCGCTCTGTTCATGACGCCATAAATAACAGGATTAATCCAAGAAGAGAAAGAAGACAAGGTTGGATAAAGTGAGTGTACAATGGAAGGAACAGTAATCCCAAAGCCAAACTCCAAAAGAATGGTTGCAATTGCTGGCGTCCAGCAAACGCAAAACCCAACGACAGCAGCAAATAGTACGGGAGAGGCCTTGATCTCTTGAGCACTTATTGATCCAATGCCGTTTGCGTCTTGTAGAGAGGGTAGGACGGCGTTGTTATGCTGCCTGATAGCGCGATAAACTTTGCTGTAGCAAAATACCACTATTAACATGTTAATGAAGAAGAAACATGCGAAGAAAACATAAAATATGTTCTCCGTATCCTTATCGAGGAATGTTGCACGACAGTGTGAGCTGACGGGATACCATCGATAGAAAACGGACAGCGCAAAACTGGCCAGCATTTGAACAAGTGTAAAAACCCACATTACCACAATCGACAGAGCCGCTTTCTTTCTGGTGAAGAACAGGCGGTATTTATTTGGCTTCAAGACACAGAAGCATCGATTTACTGATGCCAGAGCTAGACTACAAGTGGACACCTGACCCCAATACGGCACCAAGAAACCATTGAACTGACAAAAGGTGTAACCGAATGGCCATCGTCGTAAGCCCGTCGCCACTGTGGAAAAAGGAAAAACAAACGTAGACGCTATTAAGTCGGCTATTGCCAGAGAAAGCACGTAGAAATTGAAGATTGTACGTAGTCTTCTGTTCCGGTAGAATGAGAGACAAACGAGTGAGTTTCCCGCGAGTGACAAAACTGTCGTTAGAGAATAAATTACAGTATATGTGGTAGCTTCCAGATGGCTTCTCGTATCTCTCTTCAACTGTTCCATATTGAGAAACAAAAGAGTAACGCTAGCTGCTTTTTACTGGATTAGACTTGGATTGGAGTGATGCGGCGTTCAAGCAAAATAATGCAGGAACTCTCGCTTTGTTAACCACTGCAATATTAAACTGAAGGAAATTTAATTCGGTATGATATTTCGCCTAGAAATTCCAATTAGAGTTGTGCTTCTTATTCTTAAGGCTGGCAAATAAGGGAACGAAAACATTGTTTGAAATAAAAAAAAGATACATTATGTTGATAAATATTTAAAATGTGGGGCCTTTCATATTTATTCAGTGAAACTAAAAGATGAAAATATTAAACAATCTTGTTGAGAAAGAGCCATCAAGCGTTAGTTGTTCAAAAATCTGTACTGCTACATTGGTTTTGGGCAACGACAACCATTTAATAAGATTGACTTAGCCTGACATTGAGATAATGACTTTTCGTGAGTGAATGTGATGCATGGATGATGTTATTGTTGATGTTATTGAGAGTAACAACAAGTAGATTCGTCCTCGCAACATCCAATCTACTGCCAAGATGCTAGCAAAGTTCATTTAGAATAGGGAAGGTTCAATATGGTCCAGTTTATCTTCTGAAAGTTGCCATTAGAAATTTTTCTATTATCATTTTAATTTAGTAAGTATGTGAGAAAAGCAAACATCGTTTTGAATAAGCAAAGAAACTTGTTCAAAAAGAACATTTAAAGATGATTTTCAGTCCGTACTGTGCACTCTCGAGAGTTGTTTAGGTTTTCTTGTTTTGTTTCGTGCATGACGACACAAAATGTGAACATTTCGCAACTACATACATGAGATAAATTCAAAGTTTCATGTCAACCGCCACTATGGACGCGAAGCGACGGGAACGTTTATGTTTTGTTGTTTCTCATATCACTTGATGAAACAACTTCGCAGCTGTATAAAGCAATGAAGCAGTTGGAAAAATAATTTGAAAGGCCTCAAAGATAAGGTATGTGGGTTCGTAACGAATAACATCAACTCGCAGTCTATCAAGTGAGTTTTTTTTTTTATGTTTTTAAACATTAGGCTTTAATTCCACTAAATACAATGCCGTTAAGCATTTTACGTAGTAATAGCCTTGCTTCATTGTTTTTTTTTAATTCCAAAGCTGCAGCTGCCTAAGCTGTGTATATAACTACGATGATGAAACATGTCTTGATGTCTTTCTCCACAGTTTATGTATATGATCTAATATCTATTCACTTTTAATATACATTCCAGAGGTGAATAACAATAATGATAATAATAATAATAGTATTATTATTATAATTATTATTATTAACATAATATTATTAATTATTATTATTAATATTTTGTGGGTAAAAACGAATTGCGGAAGGAAGAAAAGCCAACAGGGCGAGGAAAATACCCGCCCCCCCTCCCCCCCCCCCCCCCCCTTAGCTCAAGGTCTAGATCCGCCACTAATAGTAATAGTAATAATAATGGTAATGATAAAGATAACGATAAGGATAACGATAACAATAATGATAATAATAATGAAAGATTTACATGGCGCCAGTATCTTAATGTTCGAAGGCGCTTTATAATATCAGAGAAATTCCAAAACAGATGTCTCAAAATTAAAAACATCAGTCCAACATCAGGTGGCGACCATCAGAATATTGTTGGTTTCTGGGAAGCACTTATGGCTAGTATAGTGGACGAACATTTACCTGTGAAGAAAACGAGGGTTAGACCCCAAGATGTTCCTTATATGTCTCATGAATGGAAAAATGCCATAAGAGCCAAAAGAAGAGCCGCAAGAAAATATCAAAAGAATACTTTTAATTAATTAGTTTTAATTAATTTAATTAAGATAAATTTTAATTTATCTATAGTGTCCCCATTTATTGCTTATTTACTGCTATTTTAGTTTGACACTTAAATAAAAGTATTCATTCATTCATTCATTCATTCAACAATTGGACATTCTGATTGGTTGAAAAGCTCCGCTTATGACGCCATATTTAGCACGCTAAGCGGTAAATATCACACTTCTGAGCTTGGTTACTAAGCTTTCTTGCAAGTAAACATGGCGAACATTTGCTGAACTGAAATTTTCATTTATTTAAGACATTACTCCAAGTCAGCAATATTTGAAAGCATAGGGATTTTCCAAAAAATGACAGCTGTCGCCTTTGGAGTAAAAATATTTTCAAGAGCTCGTATTATATTCAAAGCATTAAAGGGTCGTAAACACAGTGGTTTCGTTGATCGCCAGCAGGTTTTATAGATCGAGTGACGGAATTGTGTTTTCCCAAAATGGAGCTACTCATTTTTAGACGATGACGAGTCTGAATGTAGTCAATTATAATAAAAAAAACAAAGGCACAGGATGAATTAATTTTTTTCTTGCGTTTCAATAGACCTTATCACGGTTTCGACGCCATCTTGACGAGTAGGCAAAGCGGGCAGAAATTACAGTGTTTAGATGGGAATCCGATGGCAAATAACTTTTTCCAAAATTGAATTTTACACAATTTGCGAATCGCAACATTAACAGCATACTAGGTAGAGGATTGTATTAAACAAATTTGAAGGTTGTAGCTTAGCTAAAAGACGCTCAGTTAATTTTTCTAATTTTCCATACATTTGTCTGTAAATTTGGCTGGTTAGACGGACGTCTAGAAGCTTGGTTAGCAAATATGCTAGTTTTAAGAACATCAAATTTCCGAAGGGTCACTATCAGACCTATAGTTCCGAGAGACAAACACTGTATTGTCTTTATTTTCTCCACTGAATTTTCTTCTGCGTTCCAGTTCAAAAATCATATTGAATTATTTTCAACCTTTTTAGCCGAAAGGCGTGAAAGCCAAATGTAAAATGCGTAAGCCATAAATATGTTAGCCACACTTATTACAACAACTTGCTTCTTTCAATGCGGCGAACCGAATAGATCAAGATACTGAAAAAAAACACAATGTTGAAAAGGAGCCATCAAGCCTCATTTGTACACAAATCGGTACTGCTTAATTGGTTTCGGGCAGGGGTAATCACTAAATGAAATTGACAATTGACAGTTCGTGAGTGAGTGAATGTGATGCAGAGAAATTATGTCTTTATTGTTATTGACAGTAACTTGCTACTGTACAGCAAGAAGATTCTTCCACCTTGCAACATGCAATCCACAGCTAGGATGCCAGCAAAGTTCACTGAAATAAGGAACTGGAAGGTTCAATATAGTATGATTTATCTTCTGAAAGTTGCCATTAGAAATTGTAAGATTATCATTTTATTTCAGTATGTTAGTAAGAATTGAATAAGCTAAGAAACTTGTTCAGAAAGAACATTTCAAATTAACAATTACTGGACGAGGATGAGAAAAATATATTGATTTGTCAGTGGCGAGCAGATCAGTTATCCGCCGAGTTATTGAAGTAGTGTTTACCTATGGGTTATTGAGAATCGAGCAATATTCAGAGAATTTTAAATGTTCTTTTTGAACAAGTTTCTTAGCTTATTCAAAACGATGTTTGCTTTTCTTACTAACTTACTGAACTAAAATAATAATCCGACAATTTCCAATATAATGGCAACTCTCAGAAGATATATCGGACCATATTGAACCTCCCCTCTTGTTGTACAGTAGCAAATTACTGTCTATAACAATAACGACACAATTTCTTTGTACCACATTTACTCACAAAAAGTCATTTTGTCGATGTCAGCTTATGTCAATTTTATCATTGGTTGTCGTTGCCCAAAAATCAATTAAGCAGTACAGATATCTGTACAAAGGAGGCTTGACAGCTCCTTTGCGACATCTTTTCTTTTAATATCTCGATCTGTTAGTTTCGCTGAATAAATATAAAAGACTCCACTTATTTATATTTGTTAACATAATGCATCTTTTTATTTGAAACAATATTTGCGTTTCCTTAATTACCAGCCTTATTAATAAGAATGACAAATCAAAATGCGATTTCCAGTCGTTATTTTAGGCCGACTTCAATTTCCTTCAGTTTAATATCACGGTAGTAAACAAAGCCAGAGCTCCTGCATTATTTTGCTTCAACGCCGCAACGCTCCAATCCAAGTCTAATCCAGTAAAAAGCAGCTAGCGTTTCTGATTTATTTCGCTGTATGGAACAGCTGAACAGAGATACGAAAAGCCATCTAGAAACTACCACATATACTGTAATTTATTCCCTTATGACAGTTTTGTCACTCGCGGGAAACTCACTCGTTTGTCTCTCATTCTACCGGAACAGAAGATTACGTACAATCTCTAATTTCTACGTGCTTTCTCTGGCAATAGCCGATATAATCGCGTCTAGCTTTTTCTTCCCTTTTTCCACAGTGGCGACGGGCTTACGACGATGGCCATTCGGTTACATCTTTTGTCAGTTCAATGGTTTCCTTGTGCCGTATTGGAGTCAGGTGTCCACTTGCAGTCTTGCTATGGCATCAGTCAATCGATACTTCTGTGTTTTGAAGCCGAGTAAATACCGCCTGTTCTTCACCAGAAAGAAAGCGGCTCTGTCGATTGTGGTAATGTGGGTTTTGCTACTTGTTCAGGCGCTGGCCTTTTTCGCGCTGCCCGTTATATACCGCTGGTATCCCGTCAGCTCATACTGTCGTGGAACGTTCTTGGATAAGATTACGGAAAACATTTATTATGTCTTCTATGGATGTTTCTACGTCATTGCCATGTCACTAGTAGTATTTTGCTACAGCAAAGTTTATCGTGCTATCAGACAACATAACAATGCCGTCATACCCTCTCTACAAGACGAAAACGGCATTGGATCAAGAAGTGCTCAAGAGATCAAGGCCTCTCGCGTACTATTTGCTGCTGTCGTTGGGTTTTTCGTTTGCTGGACTCCAGCAATTGTGACATTTTTGTTTGAGTTTGGCTTTCTGATTACTGTTCCTCCCATTGTACACTCGCTTTATCCGACCTTGTGTTCTTTCTCTTCTTTGATTAATCCTGTTATTTATGGCGTCATGAACAGAGCCATGCGGAAGGAGTTTGAAAACATCTTGTTCTGTCGAAAAGATGGCTAGCCCTCCGACCCACTATGCGTTATTTTCAGCAAAATTGCACACTTTCAAACACCAAGAAGTGAGTTTAAAATACACCTATTTTCAAAGAAATTCGAGATGCTTGGATATGTGATGAAACACAGACGCGAGTGTAGACAACCAGCCATGCATCGAGTTACAGGAAGCTACTGAAAACTATATAAACAACAGAGTGTTTTTGTAACAATTCTGTTTGAGATTGGCTTTCAATTGCTGTTCCTTCCATTGCACACTCGCTTTATCCACCTTAGCTTCTTTCTCGTCTTGGATTAATCCAGTCATTTATGATGTCATGAACCGAGCCATGAGAATGGAGTTTGGACACGTTTTGTTCTGCCGGAAAGATGGCTAATCCCAAGACCCACAATGCGTTTTTGTTTTGTTTTGTTTTGTTTTTTTCGTTTTTTTTTTTTTTTTTGTTTTTTATCAAAATTAAGATTGTGTTTACCTCAGGGATATTAGAACTTTCAGGTTATTATATCAAATATGAGAGGCATTTTTTTATCACTTGCACATTTGCACATTTTTAAACACCAAAAGGCGAGTTAGAAGCAGTTTGGAAATGTGACCAAAAAACACTTGGAAGTTCGATAAATCTGTAGCGATCGTCGAAGGAATATTCGGGCTTAAGGACCGAATGGAAGACAATACATCAAGCTTCGTACGTGTTTATGATGGCGAACAGCAAGACGACGTTTTATTCCAGAACGAGGCTGTGACGTAACGATGTCACTCAAATATTGTTACAAAATCTTCTCCAGTTTAGACCTGGAGTGTCAGTAGTCTCTCTCACAGGGCAAACGGCAGGAGGCATGGCAAACCATATATCGTTTTCAGTAAAACGAAACTCCCTTTGGATCAGTGCTTGACTAAAGCTTGGTTGACATATTGAACTCTACAATCGTTAGTTGATTTGCCTACATTAGTTGATTTGCCTACATAGTTGATTTGCCTACATTAGTTAATTTGCGTTTCTTACGGTTGATTTGCCTAGATTAGTTGATTTGCCTACATAAGTTAATTTGCCTTTCTTAGTTGATTTGCCTACATTATTTGATTTGCCTTCCTTAGTTGATTTGACTACATTAGTTGATTTGCCTACATTAGCTGATTTTCCTACATTAGATGATTTGACTACATTAGTTGATTTGCCTACATTATTTGATTTGCCTTTCTTAGTTGATTTGCTTACAATATTTAAACTGCATTCATTCATTCATTTATTCTGTTTATTTTGCCTTTTTTACTTAATGTACAGTATTTATAAATATTTTAATGTGAGGCGAGGTGACCTCTAGAAACCATTAGGCTTTTAGTTGAGGCCACCTCGTACGTAACAGTACGGTTACATAAATAGTGCAACAGTGTGCGGCTTTGCCAGTTCAGTAATTATTTTACTAAAAACTCTAGCAGTTTTTTTCTTAAAATTGGGAAAACTTGACAATGAAGTGATTGTAACAGGAAGGGAATTCCAGATCTTTAGTTGTATTCGTTGGTTGATTTCCTTACATTAGTTGATTTGCCTACATTAGCTGATTTGCCTACATTAGTTGTTTAACGAATACCAAATATGAGGAGACTGTTACACCTTTTAAATGAAATATTGAAATAGAACTTTTATTTTAAACGCTACCCAGAGAGGGTGGGGAGTTCGACAGAGTAGAGGCTTCAGAGGGTTCCAAAGGCGTCTATCTTGGATGCCAGATAATTTCCTTTGCCCAATTTCGTCCTATCTAAGGCCACAAAGGTTATGGAAGTTAATTTAAATCGGCCGGAGGAGGCAGCAAACTACAAAGAATCCGATGTAGCCAGAGGTCGATTTTAATCAAAACCATTCCAATTTACACCTTTAAAGTGCTACTATGATCAAATTCTCGATATCCAGTTTTTACATTTTCCTAAACAGTAAGTCTTTCCAAGATACCTTGCCAAATTGCAATCTATTACAAACGTTAGAACTTACGTTTTTTGGACCTTTATTTCCGAGAATTTGAGAAAATACCACATGGACCTGTTTACAATATATAAGGTAACCTAACACAAGCCCGCAAACCCATCAAAAACCAGTACTTGGTCAGCGGTCAACTTCAAAAAACCACTTGACCTCGAAGCTCTAAACTTGAGCCCGCGATATGGTCACGTGATGCTGATTAGCAGATACTTGGTTTTGATAGGTGTCAATTGACCATAACATGGATGTCCAATATCAAAGAAGGACGCTACAAACCAAGACTGAGTGTCTCTATCAACCTATTAGCTGGAGTATGGCCGTCATCTCGGACAACTCCGAGTCGCCGACGTCGTGCGCACGCGCCCTTGAGCAATACCGCTAGCCATGATAACCATAAGTAAATCAACTCATAGGTAAGTAAGAAACTAAGTAAGTACTTTATTTAGACACATTTCACCAGTGAGCCTGGGGCTCGTTTAAATGTGAACGTGTATGCTAAAATTAAAATGTAAAATTTAAATATATTATCTATTCAATAAAAGTACAAAAACTAGACTATAAAATTTAAAATTGAAAAACTAGACTATAAAAATTTAAATATATAAACTAATCGATAAAAGATTACAGCAACAATTGGCCTCGGTAGTCAGGTTAACATTGTTCAGTAAATTTTTAAAAATTCTGAGAGAGGACGCTCCTCTTACACTGTCAGGTAGGTTGGTCCATAAACGTGAAGTTATGTAGCGATAAGATTTATGCAAATACTTTGATTTAAAGGTAGGCTGATTAAGCTTACAATAGCCTGTTAGGTCATAGTTGATAGAACGCAAGGAGAACAATTCCTTGATGTAGTTTGGCCCCGTAATAAGTAAAGATTTATAAAGAAGGATTAGGGCTTGCATGTATCTGCGATGCTCCAGGGACTTGATGTTTACTATCTTAAGTAGATCGCCATATGGAGTTGACTTGGGCAGATTCATTAGTGTTCTGATAGCAAACTGATTAGTAAATTCTAGCTTGTTAGAAAGTCCAGATGAAAGTCCCACTAAAACAGGTGCACAGTATTCCAAGTGTGGTAAGATGAAGGCCTTGTAAATATTGATCATCACATCAGCAGGTATAAACTTTCGTACCCTCCTAAGAGCAGCAACTTTAGCATTGACTTTATCACATACAGATATTAACATGGGCCTTGTAAGTTAATGAGCTGTCTGTAGTTTGGCCCAAGAGGTTTAATTCTTTAACTAAATCTAAGGGCGGCTTGGTCAGTACGACCTGCAAAAAGCTGGAGATGTGTTGGATTGTCGCCCAATGAAAACACTTTGGTTTTTGCTTCATTTACAATTAAGTAGTTACACTTAAACCATGATTGAAGCATATCAAAGCTATTCTGTGAAGTGAACTCTAGAGCATTTGGATGGCGGTTTGATAAGTATTGTGTTGTATCATCAGCATATAGCCTCAAATTAGCATCAACAACAAAGTAAGTGAGATCATTAATAAATAAATTAAATAGAAGTGGTCCCAAGATTGACCCCTGAGGAACTCCATGCTTGATTGTTTTCCAGTCTGAGTACGAATTTCCAATCTTGACACGTTGCTTTCTTCCACACAAATATGAGAGAGTGAGACCAAGGCACTGTCAGAAAAACCATAGGCTCTCAACTTTGAGAGTAGAAGAAGGCTGTGGGACACGGAGTCGAATGCTTTTGATAAATCCACTGCGATTGCAGCACAATGTTTTTTGTTATCAAGCGTGGCTCTAAAATCTTCTGTCATTTTAAGAAGAGCGGTTGTACAGGAGTGACCCTTCAGGAAGCCAGATAATCTATCACTTAGCACTGACTTGGAAAAGTCCAGCATTTGATCATGTTGAACCCTTTCAAAGATTTTAGATAAGGATGTCAGAGCAGACACTGGGCGATAATTGGTTTTGTCCGTAGGGCTGTCCTTCTTAAAGAGTGGAGTCACATTGCTACATTTCCATAGGCTTGGCCACGCATTAGCTGCTATACAGTGGTTAATCAGATTGATAACAGGAACTGCCAGAGCCTCAGATGACACTGCAAGGACCCGTGGTGATATGTTGTCGGATCCGGTGGCCTTATTAGGATTGATAGAGACTAGAAGATCCTAGCCCACTTCAACGCTGGAAAAGGAGAAATGCTTGCACTTGTGTCTCTGTCTGATTTCATTGACACTAGCATGGTTAACAAAGTTACTCTCACACAAAGTTGGTTTCCTTTTCTTTTCTATATGAGTATGGGGCTCCGCTTGGCGTGAATTCGGGCCGCCGGAGCTAAGCTACTTTCTAATAGCGTTCGTGATATGCTTGAGTTCTAAATTCTTATCAGTCAGTGTATCAGCTAGTAGACCTGGATAGGTAACGAAGTTGTCAGCAATGTGGTGACCATCACGGCAAATAGAAACTAAAGCAAGAATGATGTATAAAGTATAGGGTCTTCTTCGTTTCTAAACTGTTCAGCTCCCTTACAAAGTTCTCAGATATGGAAAATTGTTTGACTATGCGAATATGAAAATTAATCTTCTTCTTCAAACACGGAAAGGAGGAAATGAAAATATGCAAAAGAAATTGTTACATTCCACACACTTATACAAAACCCTTCTTTGATTTTAATATACCCAGCCTGCACGGGAAAAATGGTACAATTAAAATAAAAACAAATCTAACTTAAAAAAATCGAGTTAAAGTTCAAATGCTACCTTACTTTCTCTCACCGTAGAAACAGGTTTGAAGAGTTTCAATTTCAGTAGTCTATCACGTAGATGTACGTTTTATCAGTCTTTGTTCCGAAGCAATACTCTTGGGTAATGTGCAACCTGGGGTCTTCTGATCTTAGCCTCTCATTTAATTCACGTCACGTTAGTAGAGTTTTAAACCCATCTTCCCCAATGATATTCATGATTACTCAGCATCCGAATGTAAATCCGAGTGTCAGACTATACATCGAACGGAAAGTCAATGTTGATGAATATTTTTTACGGTTTCGCTGATTTGCCTACTTTAATTATGATTTTCACCATTAAAGACATTTAAATCAACTCTTCAGCGCGGAAGAAATTCGTGGCCACAATCGCGTGATATCTTCTAATGCTACGGTCGTACTTTCATTTCGTGCCATGTATTGTAAATATCGAATGTAACTTGTAATTTACATGCAAATTAACATGATGTCACTTTGGTCTTGCTAAACAAACAGAGGCTAGGTTTTCACTTAGCAAGTTGACGGAACTGGAAATGGAGAAACAGCTAAAATGAAAAGAAAAACCACTCATCCGTTAACCTAGTTATCATAACCCATTAACCATCAAGGGAATTAAAGTTGCCTTTTTCCAAAAACGTTCACGATTTTCTTCTGTTCCTTCCACTTTTAAAATAAACTCTCTTTGTTCAAAGACCTGTATTGGAAACAATGTGATTGTGTAATATTTGTTAATCAGTTTTTGAGCTTGACTGTTTCATGATGTAGCTTCTAATGCTGAAGATTTCATGTCAATACCGGGTTTTATTAAACTTCCGTTGTCATGGTTCTTTCCGTGATCTTGTCTTAACTGTACTTCACAGAGCCTTAGACTATATAAATCTAGCGAAAAGTGAAGCCATATCTTTATTACAGCCGTCACTGGTCAATCGAACTTGCTCATATTCCGCATGTTGCCGATTCTAATTACGATGTTCGCCAACAACAGCTCAACAAATTCTCTCAGTGGCGACAACGAAACGTGTTTTCTTCCCATCGATTATGTGGCCGTCATGATAAGCTATACCACTGTATACGGTATTCTCATGCTTGTTTCGCTCACTGGAAATTCTCTACTTATTTACGCGTCCGTAAAATCCAATATCAGGATGGGCCTTATAATAAACAACATAGCTGCTTCAGATATCGTGTTCTCCATAATTCACTTTCCTCGTGAGATTGTCTATCAAATCAAAGACTCGACAGCTTTTCAAGTCCACGGATGGATTGGACAAGTCCTCTGTAAGATCTGTGCCTTTGTCACCGATGCCACCACTGCGGTGTCCACATTTTCCTTGATTTTGGTTGCTGCTGACAGGCTGATCGCAGTTGTATTTCCAGCAACATATATAAAAATCACTATCAAAAAGCGACGGTTCCTCATCTTTTCCACTTGGGTTTTAGCGATGGCGATTCATTCTCCATATCTCTATACTTTCCGTTTGGATACATTCAATGGCGAAAATTTTTGTATCACGAACTGGGAACCGGCCTTTAATCACGAGTCAACACATACTGGCTACTACACTGCGTTACTTGTTACTGTTCTGATTGTGCCGCTGATAACAGTGTGCATACTTCAGGCCCTCATTTTGGTAAAGCTAAGAAGCGATAAATTAGCGCATTCTCGTACTTGCATCGCCAATCAACTACGAATGAAAAGGAATAGAAAACTGCTAAAGATGTCTGTAATGATGCCTTTGGCGTTTGCATTGTGTTGGCTACCCTTTCTGGCCTATCAGTTTCTTCTTCTTTACTTTCCAAGCTCAATTCCACACTGCAGTTTAAGTTTTCAAATATTTATTCAGTTTGCGCTTCTTTTGTCGTTATGTCATTGCATAGTGAATCCATGTATTTGCTTCAAGTTTATGCGCCGTGTTCGAATTGTCCTAAAACCTGGTAGAAATAGATAACCACAGAGGAAGAGTTCTGCGTTTAAGGAAACAATATCATGTTAAACAATATTTCAGAAGAATCCGGAATGCATCAAGACAATCTGGAATGAGAAAATATTAGGTTTTTACGAAACAATTTGAGATTGGCGATACTTTCTGAAATTTCAGATAGCATTAGGTTGTTAGCCAATCAGAATACACAGAGCGTTCAAACGTAAATTGCATGGAGATATATCTAGAAGATACATCAGAATTTTATTTCATCGAGTTCTTCAGGTAATGCATTTTCTGGCATTTGGAGGACTATTTATAAAAGCATATTCATAATAAGAAATGTCAAGACAGACCCACGATATCGCATGATGGACGGAACAAAATAGATCAGTTTGATTATCAGTAACTAACGAACACTTAGTTAACGAACATGATCATGGAACTTCATAAAGGCTTTCTTAAGAATTCAAAGATCAGCGAGAGTAACTAAACGCGCTGGAATTATTTACGCAACAGACCCACTTCTACAAAATATGACTAAGATCGTTTGCCTCCGTCGACTTACTATCGATATTTTTAGCTATAAACCTCTGTAGACCATGCTGAATTACGTGCGCCAATTTTTCAAAATCAGGGTAGTATTCCACACGCTTTATCTCTGAAAAGAAGTCGGTGACCACCAACTTTTTTACATTTCTGGCACACGTAACTCATTATCTGAGTGCCGTAAAAATTAAAAAAAAATCTATTGAATGGAAAATTTTCGCGCAACCGTCCTTAAGCAAAATAATTAAGGGTGCATGCACAAATGGGTGCTAAGCACGAAAACAATGCTTTTCAGTGTAAATCGTACTTAAATCCTGACCTCTTAGTACCCTGTTATCTCTATAGTAATATTTGACACCTTTGATAATGAAAGAAGTTTTTTTTTTTTTTTTTAATTTGTTCACATACAGAATAGCATACATACGTATGCTATTCTGTATTATGAAAGAAGTTGCCGTAACCTTAAAAACGTATTTTCTAATTTTGCACTTCTGTAAATAATAATGTAAATTTGGGACATTTTGTAAATTAAATTTCTGCGCAATATAGTATTATAAAATATTCAGTATACAGATTTATTTCAATTTATATATAGCTGTTAATTGTAAATATTGTACAGAATTGTAGTTTGTATGTTATTGTATATTATGTTGATTTCCTTTGTTATTTTTCTCTCGGAAAGAATTAGCTCGTATAATAGCTACTCTTAAATTCGAGAAAAAATAAAGTTTATGGATGTATGTATGTATGTATGTATGTATGTATAAGTGCAAAACGTCTTGTCACAGTTTATACAAAACACTTCATTTAGTTTTACGATAATCAGCTTGCGAGAAGTATACTGTACAAAAAACACAAAAAATCCATGTGGCAAACGAAAAATGAGTCAAATTCAAAAGCTATTTTTCATCACTTAAGACTGAAACAGCTTGGAAGAGTTGGTATATTAGCTGTCAATCATGTCAATGTAGATTTTATCAATCCGGTCTGCAACCATACTGCTCGGTCTCATTGGGCAAAGTGCCACCTGAGTCTATACAGCTTTTTATTCGCGTTGACTTACGAAATCCCACGACACTTACATAAAGGTTTTAACCCATCTTGCCCAATTAAAATTTATCAGCATTCAGTATCTGACTGAGTTCGGAAATTTAAGAGTGTCAGACTGCATTTCGAACGGAAAAACAACTCTTTTATCACCATGCATGTGTTTGTTGCTCAATGGAATTTGCCATTCGCAAGTTGTTTCCTACAATTATAATTTTCACCAGCAACAGCTCAAAAACTGACTGCATGCTTTTCTTGCTGAAGAATTTCAAAGCCACAATGGCAAATTATAATTTAAATATTGGTGCGGGTTTTGCGCACTAGTGGTATATTTTAAAAAATGGTTTTATACTCAGCTCTCTCAATCGTTTTAAGAGTAATAAGCAATGATGAAATAGTTTTTTACAATCATCTCTATTAACACATCGTGAATTAAAAGTGCCCAAACTTTTTTCACCGTTTATATGGGTTTCTTTGTGGTTTTCTTGAGTTTACTGGAGAGAAATCTTCCAAAAATTTCATGGTACATCGAATCTGGTCAGCGGAATAAGAATTTCATAAAAAAAAGTAGGGATGGTACTGGCAGTTTCTTCGATCTTCGAAAATTTATATCCTTTCTTCCCTGCGAACAAAGTGGTCAAATTTTCTTCCCTGAAAACGAGGTCCAGCTACTGTAGTTTAATATTGGTCAGCAGACTGCTAAATTTTACAGAATTCCACCGGAGGAACACCAAAAATTCACTCTCATTATTGATTTTTGTGATCTGTTGGTGATCATAAAACATCGCCGGAAAAAAACACTAAAGTTTTCTTTGAGTGCACGCACATTACTAAAGTTCATGTCTTTGGCGTGTGTAAGATAAAGGTAAAGTCTGCATACGAGCTAGGTGGCCTTCAAATTGCTATGAGAAACGCCTGCAGGGAATCATGGTAGTTGTATTCATCAAGTCGAGTCCACGGATGGCGGGCGACTTGAGAGGGGAAAGAAGCTTTCGAAAGGACGAGGTTGTGGCATTACATGTTGCGTCCCCGAATGCTTCAATAATTCAAACAGAAACGTTGAAGTTAATTGTATTTTTCCGAAAGAGCCTGCATTGAGAGAGAAGAAAATAGAACATATCGAGAGAAAAAACTTTACTCCAACGAAGCACCAAGTATGTTCGGCACACTTTGAAGGTGGGAAGAAAAGCTACGTGAACAATGTAGCAACCGGATTTGCTGACTGTGCATTTAAGTTGTCGCTGTAGATATAATTCGAGTGTGAGTCCCGAAAAGAGGAGTTTTCCGAAGACAAGCCTTCGTCCACACTGTCCGCCATTTTAGTCGGGACTTGATGAATACAACTACCATAATTCCCTGTAGGCGCACTTCATAGAGGGAAAGGGCCATTTAATGAATTTGGTGAGCTAATGGTGGAATATGTTGACTTGGAAAAGTACCTAACACTATTCCTCAGTCAGCCAGGAGCTCAGTGCGCATTACAACACCAAACAACAGCATGATTACAGTCAAACCTCTACTAACAGTTACTTCTCTACAACGTCACTTCTCTGCAACGGCCACTTTTTGTTCTCTCAGCGGACAGTCCATACATTCACCCTTAATTAACCCAGCCTCTCTACAACAGCCACCTGTAACTATTCACAACGGCAACGGCCACTTAAACGCGTCCCGACTGACAGAACCTCTTGAAAACAACCAGTTAGTCAACGACTGACGAACGGTGTATACAAAACACCATTTTTCATTGTGAAAGGTCACAAAACTTGATCTGTATCGCTTGTCGTTGGTCTCTGTTTCTGTTTGGTTTGGTGATATATTTTGGTTTCGCTATTTGTATGCGTCAACAAGCAAAGACCTCAAAGGAATTAAACATCCACTAAGTGAGAAATAAATTAAGATAGTCCTGACGAAGGAGTTGTGGTGATGGTAAGGAAAAAAGACCCTCAACTGGGACGTCATCTGAAAAGTCTTTATATCCAATCCCTGAAGCCCCAGATTACCAAAGTCAACTGGGAGACATGAAAGTAGTTTTTCCGTACGTGTCCAGTTTGGTCAGTTGAAGATACAGAACCTCGGGGAAACAAAATTGGAGACAGAACCTGGTGGAAAAATTCCTACTAAATGAAAACACAGGGCATTATATTTCCTTGGTTTCTTGTAAAATATTTCTTTTTTTATTAGTTAATTAGAATTCATTGCATAAAATTTAACGGAGCAAAGTTGCTCCATAAGAAATAACACGCAAAGTGCGGTGATAAACATGAAAATAAAATACGCCGTTGGAAAACAAACTTATATCTTTTTACTTGACGTTTCGTCTGTTTCGACATTCATCTTCAGAAGTGACCGTTGAGTAACAACGAAATTTAAGATAACTATAGCTAATTAATAATTTACGAGCAATAAAACTGACAAAAGCTAAAAAGATTGCGTATTAAAAACATGCAACCTACAAATTCAACGGTGAATTTGATATTTGCACGACGGATGTTGAGGTAGTGTAGAACCCCAATTGCTGTGTTATTACTGCCGAACAAGGTGAAGGTATCGTCACCGTATCGAAACTAAATAGACTAGCGAGCTTTGTTTGCTAAGCCCATAAAGGCCTGCATCAATAAGGCACTCATGACAATCCTAAAGTCCTTTTTATCCCTACGAGGATATGATCAACCGTTCTTTTCTCTACGTAGTTCCCACTGGCCACGTGAGGTCTAGCGTATTCTATTTGCGCTGGTGCCAACGAGAGATTGGGAAAAACTCTGACGCGATCTCAGCGACTGAAAGAACTTACGAGGCCTGAAAATCAGCGCCTTGAAGGCCTTCTTGTAGTGTTGGTTTAGACAACCGTAGCATACTGGGTTAAGGGCGTTGGGCAGCCACACAATCAAGTAAAGGAAGTCAGATAACGGTTGCATGAATGTGAAATATCCCAACTCTGGATTGAACTCGTAAATGAGATATAAAGTTTGGAATGGAATATAACAGAGCACGAAAACAACCAACACAACCATCAGCATTGTCAGGAACTTTCTCTCGATCATCTGCCTGCGCAGCGCGCCTGCCGGATTCATGTTCAGCTTGTTTAGATTCACGATGGAGGAGTGCGGGCTCGCGCTGGGCGTGGAGTTCAGAGAGCTTGCACGAGAGGGCCTCACTGCTACCGGTACAAGACGGATATGCTTCAACGTGGCCGTGATTTTCAAATACAGCGCCGAGATGACAAGTACTGGAACAAGGGCTTGTACACTGTACATTGTTATAGTGTAAATGCGGCGATACAAAATGTCTTTGTCCATGTTGTCCGAGAAAATATCCATACAGTAGAAGGTGTAAGGACTATCTGGGTAGGAAATAACTGCCATAGCTCCATACGAGGGCAGGGAAAATAAGAAAGCGGTCAACCATAACAAAGCTATGATTAATCGCGTTTCCGATTTCGACGGTCGCGAAACGAACGGGAACACCACGGCGCGAAAACGATCACACGCAATGGCTACCAACGTATTGGTTGTCACAAAGTTAAACATGACCACACTTGGTTTAAGAAGTTTGCACATTGCTTCTCCCATGGGCCAGTTTCCAATGTACAGCTCTGGCAACAGAAATGGAAGGCACATCACAGATCCGATGTCAGAAACTGCTAAATTCATTAGTAAACAATAGGTGCTAGTCTGAAGGCGTCGAGTGCGAGTAGAAATGATACACACGGCAATATTGCCCACTAGAGCCAACACGATGATAATAGCGTAGATCACAAAACGAAATATCTTGAGAGATGGTGGTTCCACATAGAATGGCGGATCATTTGGTGCGATGTACGCTGAATAGTTTGAAAGGATGACAGATTCGTTCAGTTCAGATCCCATTTAGACTGCGGCTTGTTAGAACTATCCTCAACAACCAGACTTCAAGATGTCGTATCTAGTGTTTGCAATCAACTCCTTGTACCTAAAATTAAAGTAAGGAATATTAGAGCAAGGAATTCGTCATTGGAATCGCAATTTGTACTGTAAATAGCAGCCAAGAGGTCAGGCTCGATTACCAACCGCTGTTCGGGGGAACGCAGGCCTGGGCACGTTTCTCGAAGGTCCCGAAACGTTTTCGCGTCCGGAAAGCTGTCTCAAAATCTCAAACCTTATGATTAAAGCGCCATTTTATTCATGCAAGAAGTTTCAGGCGCGTACACCTCTCAGTTTTTACATACAGAGAAATTAAAAATGGTTTTACGGGCCCGAAAAGTTTCCGGGGCTTTCAAGAAACGGGTCCCAGACACGTTAGAGCGGCGGAAATCGAGCCTCCCAAGAGATGTGAAGTCGGTCTTAGTTCCGTCACCACGCCCAAAACAAGTATTGTCCAACGAGGAAATATTCGTGTAATTAGTAATTTCAGCCCGGTTCGATCTGTGGAGATTTGTTTAATGGCGTGGAAAAATTTAGAGAGTTTCATTTTTAAAGCCAAAAAAATTCTAGAAGGAATGACAAAGCTAAAAAAATAACGACGTGAGCTACAAGATCCTTGTTTAGCCAACCACACTGCATTCATGATATACCAACCGTCAGTCGCTGGGTTATGCTAAAACAAAACCAGTTGTAAATTGAACAGATAAAAGAGTATAGAGCGATGTCACATTTAAGCAATTCACTCAACTTTTTTGATGTCTTATAATTTCTCCGATAGGTCCGACAGCGCCAAACAATTCCTGACCAGTAATCGTATCCTGTCTAGGCTATGGCTAACGGCGCCTTGGAACACTCACGCTAATCAGCAAATTAAGATGACACCCTTTCCCCTTAACGACAAAGCCTTTGCTGTGTAGTATGCTTCCGATTTGGTTTTCATATACGACGACGTTGTCTCGTAACTTTGTTTTTGTTATTTGGCTCCGCTGTGGCTTATGTCTCTTGTATCCTTGGAATTTGTCTCCGTTTTAGCTTTCCTTTCATGTTTGACCTTACATTTTGTTTCCGATGTGGTACTTGTAATTAATTATGTACTTATAATTTGGCTCCACCAAAAAATAAAGTGAAGCAAAGCAAAGAAAAGCCGCAAAGAAGAGTGAAGTAAACTAAAGTAACCTGAAGTAACTGAGGTGAGGTAAAGTGCTAAAAGTATCAAATCAAATTACTATCATAAAGTGATTCTCCAGCTTCATTTTGTTCTCATATGTTTCTCCGCTATTGCATTTGCTCTTATTATTTGTTTCCGCTGTGGTTTTCTTAATTAGTTTTTCACTTCTTTTGTCTCAGCTGTGCATGTGGGCGTCATCAATTATTACGCCCCGTCCACACTACGCCGAAGAAATTTGTTCGAAAGTACATCAAATGTTTTCCGTTCACACTACGCCGGGGAATTTAAAAACGCAACAACCACCGATCATTTTGGATTTGTGTTTAAGGAAAACTTGGGCGGGGAATTCACATATTTATTGTGACATCATTGTTTTCGAAAAGCTTCGTCTTCAAAATGTTTTCCGTTCACAGGAAAACGAAAAACCGGCGTTTTCAAATTCCTCCGGTTTGAAGAGCGTTTTCGATAAGCTCTGTTTTGGTGACGGATTAGTGTGGACGGCAGTCCTAACCGTAGAAATAAAGCTACGTTTTAAAATTTCTCCAGCCTGGTGTGGACTCTGCCTCGTAATTTGTGTTCGTTGTGGTCGAGCGGTGATATTTTGTCATGATGAATGTATGCCATAAGAACGACCACACGCGCGCTAATGAATAAGTGCATATTGTATATGCTTAAGTCTGATATACTTAACACTAAACGTTACATTACACGAGATTGACTCTCAATGTTGTGAACATCTAGCGATATTGAATCTGAAACACCCCATTACTAAAGAACAGATAATAGCATCAAAGCGAACTAACCTCTTTTAGGAATAATACTCTCAACTTAAATGTGAAGAATATGTAATTTCGATGTAATTATTCCGTGGTCTCGACTGCTGTTGCGTATAGTACGCCTTAAAAATTCCATACGGACCAAATGAGGCCTAGCTTTAGACCTTAATCAACCTGTTACTTAGCCACATGTTCTTTTCAAACACCTGCACGTAACAGCAGAAGATAAACGCCGGCCTTGCTCCACACAGCAGCGCGAGCACTAACAAACAATTTCAGAGTGGAAAAGCAGCGAATGGGAAGTTCGTTAACTAAATCTTTGACTTACAGTTTGCTGCGCTGTGACACATCGTGACGCTGGAAGTTGAATTAGATCCCTCCAACAATTTGATGCCTGTTTCAAAATGCGTCAGTTCTGTGTCCGAAATTGTGAAATCCTACACAGATAGCTGGCCTGATCATGAGTGTTATAAAGATATATGCTTAGCCGTGCATGACTGATGTTTTGGCAGTTCAGAGAGCGCCCCAGGGCTACAGACGTTTTGTCAATTTAAGCAAATTTTACTTTAGTCTGATTTCTATTTAAATGCAGATAAAGAAAGAAAGAACAAAATGGGGGAGGGAAGGCAGGGTTATTGGCCATCTAAAGATTACTCCCCATATATTCAGAAAATTAGCAAATAGTAAAGTTTCATTCATTTATTCATTCACTTAAGTAATATTTGTTCATAAGGTATAGACAATTACTTTTCGCTTCTTTGTTTGTTAAAAATATGCTAAGTATTCTAAACAAATATTTGCTTTATTAGCATTTGGATGATAAACTAGATTTCTCGCATGTTCTGATTAATTGACCTCAAGCCTGAGGAGAGAGAGGACTGAGCTAGGAAATGTTACTTAATTTAGACGGCAGTTTCCACTTGACGGTCGAAAGTAGTTCGCATTTACTTTGGTTTTGCATTGCTACGCTTAACTCGAGCGCTACTGTGTTATCCAATCAGAAGTAAAACCATGGATAGTAGAAGACTAAACCAAGCTTGACTTACCCGCACACGTTTTCCCGCGCTTTGCGTCAGCAACATGTATTTGCCTCGAGTTTTGATTGGTGCACTGTATTGTCTGTGTCCTTTGTGATTGGCCAGAGTGCTCACTTTGGTTTTGGTTTCATTTCGATACTTAACTGAAAACCGTTCTGGTGTTGCATGGTGGTGGTCATTGGTCAGTTGTTTCCATGCAAACAAAAACCAGAAAAACATATAACTAGAGATTAGATTAGTCAGAGCAAGTATATTTGGAGTAGACATTGGTAACTCAACGGATCCGGGAAAAGACAGAACTTGATTTTATTTCCGGGATTGCAAATACAAACGTTCTGTAAACGACGCTGAGAGCCCCTTCGTGAGCCCGGTAACCGGGCAGACTCGGTTACCAAATCGAAATTTGTCTTCTCGGGTTACTCGACCAGGATAACTGATGAAACAAAACTTAAATGCTGCCGAAAAAAGCGTATCGTTTGCGACTATCGTAGCACTGTTGACTGACGTAACTTTACTAAAAAAAAAGCTAGTGACCAATTCCCTCTAGGAGATGTGCCTGAAGGGAATCATAGTATTTGTCTTCATCAAAACAAATATCCAGCCCCGACAAGATGAATACAACTACCTTGATTCCTTGCAGGCGTGTTTCATAGAGGGGATAGGCCTTTTTTGAAGTGGAAATACGTACAAGGAAAAAATTATGCTATTCTGTTTTGTCAAAAAAGTTTCGTCCCGGTCACCCGTGCTGGAGTGTTTGCATCCCAGTTTCCTGGATCTCGAGCCAGCTCGGCTCCTCATATGAACACATCACTGGATTTTCACGATGAAAAAAGGGGCGAGGCGAGATCTCGGAAACCGAGCCAGCCCGGTTGACAGGGCTCATGAGCAAAGGCCCTGAATCAGCCCTGTTAGTTTTCTTTGTGAGAGAACCAGAAGCGCATAAAAAGTTTTCAATATGTCAACTTCTTTTGCTTTCTGTCTTGCATCCCATGCTCCTAGAACTGGCTTTTCACGTACCTCTGTCGCTCTCGAACAAAGAAATGACTGCTACGAAAGGAGAGAGGAAACTTTTTAGCAGGTAAGAGACAGCTTATCTGCTCAAGCACATGGATAAACGTCATTTGGTTTAATCAGGTCGAATTTTTTCGTTCACCTCGTCTCATTGCGAGTGCCGTTGATTAACAAGGCGAGTAAAATTCATCATATTCTCTTGTCATAACAATAAAGCTCCAATCTATTTACAACTCTGTTATTAAATATCCGTATACATGCCTGACATAATTTTTTTTTCACAAAAATATTTTACACACTGTGTTACACAATTATCTGGGCATTGCAACGCAAATAAATATATCTGATGTCATTTTTTCTTGATAAAATTTTCTTCATCTTCTCAGCGTACTTGAGTCTTAAATCATAACTTTGTTCTCGATCTTGTCTTTTTTGGTTTGGTTTTTGGTTTGGTTTGATGTTTCTCACCATAGTAAAACGCTAAGGTTCATTTTCTTTCTAAAAGCCTATCGAGACGAAGTCGGGCGATCACAAGGCTGAAACTTAACCAAACAACCTTCACGGTATCAAGGTACCACGGCTCATAGCATACAGAAAGTATATTGTGCTCCTTTCTCTACGTAGTTCCTACTGGCCACAGTCTAGCGCATTCTATATGCAGTGGTGCCAACGAGAGATTGGGAAAAACTATTCCGCGATCTCAGCGAATGAAAGAACTTACGAGGCCTGAAAATCAGCGATTTAAAGGCCTTCTTGTAGTGTTCGTTCATGCAACCGTAACAGATAGGATTTATGGCATTGGGCAGCCACACAATCACGTAGAAGTAATCAATCAACAATTGTATGTAAGGTAGGTAGCCCATGTCTGGATTAAACTCGTAAATTAGATACAGTGTTTGAAAGGGAAGATAACAGAGCACGTAGACAAGCAGTACAGCTATCAACATTGTCAAGAACTTTTTCTCAATCATCTGCCTGCGCAGCGCGCCTGCCGGATTCATGTTCAGCTTGTTTATATTAACCATCGAGGAACGCGGGCTCCCGTTAGGCGTGGAGTTCAGAGAGCTTGCACGAGAGGGCCTCAGTGCCAGTGGTACAAGACGGATATGCTTCAACGTGGCCGTGATTTTCAAATACAGCGCCGAGATGACAAGTACTGGAACAAGGGCTTGTACACTGTACATTGTAATAGTGTAAATGCGGCGATACAAAATGTCTTTGTCCATGTTGTCCGAGAAAATATCTATACAGTAGAAGGTGTAAGGACTATCTGGGTAGGAAATAACTGTCATAGCTCCATACGAGGGCAGGGAAAATAAGAAAGCGGTCAACCATAACAAAGCTATGATTAATCGTGTTTCCGATTTTGACGGTCGTGAAACGAACGGGAACACCACGGCGCGAAAACGATCACACGCAATGGCTACCAACGCATTGGTTGTCACAAAGTTAAACATGACTACACTTGGTTTAAGAAGTTTGCACATTGCTTCTCCCATGGGCCAGTTTCCAATGTACAGTTCTGGCAACAGAAATGGAAGGCACATCACAGATCCGATGTCAGAAACTGCTAAATTCATTAGTAAACAATAGGTGCTAGTCTGAAGGCGTCGAGTGCGAGTAGAAATTATACACACGGCAATATTGCCCACTAGAGCCAACACGATGATAATGGCGTAGATCACAAAGCGAAATATCTTGAGAGATGGTGGTTCCACATAGAATGGCGGATCATTTGGTGCGAGGGATGACAGATTCGTTCAGTTCAGATGCCATTTAGACTGCTGCTTGTTAGAACTCTCCTCAACAACCAGACTTCAAGATGTCGTATCTAGTGTTTGCAATCAACTCGTTGTGCCTAAAATTAAAGTAAAGAATATTAGAGCAAGGAATTCGTCATTGGAATCGCAATTTGTACTGTAAATAGCAGCCAAGAGGTTAGGCTCGATTACCAGCCGCTGTTCGGGGGAACGCAGACCTGGGCACGTTTCTCGAAGGTCCCGAAACGTTTTCGCGTCCGGAAAGCTGTCTCAAAATCTCAAACCTTATGATTAAAGCGCCATTTTATTCATGCAAGAAGTTTCAGGCGTGTACACCTCTCAGTTTTTACATACAGAGAAATTAAAAATGGCTTTACGGCCCGAAAAGTTTCCGGGACTTTCAAGAAACGGGCCCCAGACACGTTAGAGCGGCGGAAATCGAGCCTCCCAAGAGATGTGAAGTCGGTCTTAGTTCCGTCACCACGCCCAAAACAAGTATTGTCCAACGAGGAAATATTCGTGTAAATAGTAATTTCAGCCCGGTTCGATCTGTGGAGATTTGTTTAATGGCGTGGAAAAATTTAGAGAGTTTACATTTTTAAAGTCAAAAAAATTCTAGAAGGAATGACAAAGCTAAAAAAATAACGACGTGAGCTACAAGATCCTTGTTTAGCCAACCAAACTGCATACATGACATACCAACCGTCAGTCGCTGGGTTATGCTAAAACAAAACCAGTTGTAAATTGAACAGATAAAGGAGTATAAAACAATGTCACATTTAATCAATTCACCCGACTTTTTTGATGTCTTATAATTTCTCCGATAGGTCCGATAGCGCCAGACAATTCCTGACCAGTAATCGTATCTTGTCTAGGCTATGGCTAACGGCGCCTTGGAACACTCACGCTAATCAGCAAATTAAGATGACACCCTTTCCCCTTAACGACAAAGCCTTTGCTGTGTAGTATGCTTCCGATTTAGTTTTCATATACGACGACGTTGTCTCCTAACTTTGTTTTTATTATTTGGCTCCGCTGTGGCTTATGTCTCTTGTATCCTTGGAATTTGTCTCCGTTTTAGCTTTCCTTTCATGTTTGACCCTACATTTTGTTTCCGATGTGGTTCTTGTAATTAATTATGTACTTATAATTTGGCTCCGCAAAAAAATTAAATGGAGGCAAAGCAAAGAAAAGCAAAGTAGAGTGAAGTAAACTGAAGTAACCTGAAGGAACTGAGGTGAGGTAAAGTACTAAAAATATCACATCAAATTACCATCATAAAGTGGTTCTCCGACTTCATTTTGTTCTCATATGTTTCTCCGCTGTGGCATTTGCTCTTATAATTTGTCTCCGCTGTGGTTTTCTTAATTAGTTTTTCACTTCTTTTGTCTCGGCTGGGCATGTGGGCGTTATCAATTTTTACGCCCCGTCCACACTACGCCGAAGAAATTTGAAAACGGAGTTTTCACTTTAAAACACATCCGAAAGCTTTTCCGTTCACACTACGCCGGGGAATTTAAAAACGCAACAACCACCGATCATTTTGGATTTGTGTTTGAGGAAAACTTGGGCGGGGAAATCACATGATTATTGTCACGTCATTGTTTTCGAAAAAACCCGTCTTCAAAATGTTCTCCGTTCACACGAAAACGAAAATCCGACGTTTTTGAAATTCCTCCAGTTTAGAGAGCGTTTTCGAAAAGCTCCGTTTTCGTGACGGATTAGTGCGGACGGTAGTCCTAACCGTAGAAATAAAGCTACGTTTTAAAATTTCTCCAGCCTGCTGTGGACTCTGCGTCGTAATTTGTGTTCGTTGTGGTTGAGCGGTGATATTTTGTTATGATGAATGTATGCCATAAGAACGACCACACGCGCGCTTATGAATAAGTACATATGGTATATGCTAAGTCTGATATATTTAACACTGAACTTTGTATTACAGGAGATTGACTCGTAATGTTGTGAACATCTAGCGATATTAAATCTAAAACACCCCATTGCTAAAGAACAGATAATAGCATCAAAGCGAGCTAACCTCTTTCAGGAATAATACTCTTAACCTAAATGTGAAGAACATGTAATTTCGATGTAATTATTCCGTGGTCTCGACTGCTGTTGCGTATAGTACGCCTTAAAACATACCTACGGACCAAATGAGGCCTGGCTTGAGACCTTAATCAACCTGTTACTTAGCCACATGTTCTTTTCAAACACCTGCACGTAACAGCAGAAGATAAACGCCAGCCTTGCTCCACACAGCAGCGCGAGCACTAACAAACAATTTCAGAGTGGAAAAGCAGCGAATGGGAAGTTCGTTAACTAAATCTTTGACTTACAGTTTGCTGCGCTGTGACACATCGTGACGCTGGAAGTTGAATTAGATCCCTCCAACAATTTGATGCCTGTTTCAAAATGCGTCAGTTCTGCGTCCGAAATTGTGAAATCCTACACAGATAGCTGGCCTGATCATGAGTGTTATAAAGATATATGCTTAGCCATGCATGACTGATGTTTTGGCAGTTCAGAGAGCGCCCCAGGGCTACAGACGTTTTGTCAATTTAAGCAAATTTTACTTTAGTCTGATTTCTATTTAAATGCAGATAAAGAAAGAGAGAACAAAATGGGGGAGGGAAGGCAGGGTTATTGGCCATCTAAAGATTACTCCCCATATATTCAGAAAATTAGCAAATAGTAAAGTTTCATTCATTCTTTCATTCACTTAAGTAATATTTGTTCATAAGGTATAGAAATTACTTTTCGCTTCTTTGTTTGTTAAAAATATGATAAGTATTCTAAACAAATATTTGCTTTATTAGCATTTGGATGATAAACTAGATTTCTTGCATGTTCTGATTAATTGACCTCAAGCCTGAGGATAGAGAGGACTGAGCTAGGAAATGTTACTTAATTTAGACGGCAGTTTCCACTTGACGGTCGAAAGTAGTTCGCATTTACTTTGGTTTTGCATTGCTACGCTTAACTCGAGCACTGCTGTGTTATCCAATCAGAAGTAAAACCATGGATAGTAGAAGACTAAACCAAGCTTGACTTACCCGCACACGTTTTCCCGCGCTTTGTGTCAGCTACATGTATGTCTCGAGTTTTGATTGGTTCTCTGTATTGTGTGTGTCCTTTGTGATTGGCCAGAGTGCTCACTTTGGTTTTGGTTTCATTTCGATACTTAACTGAAAGCCGTTCTGGTGTTGAGTGGTGGTGGTCATGGTCAGTTGTTTCCATGCAAACAAAAAAACAGAAAAACATAAAACTAGAGATTAGATTAGTCAGAGCAAGTATATTTGGAGTAGACATTGGTAACTCAAGGGATCCGGGAAAAGATAGAGCGTGATTTTATTTCCGGGATTGCAAATACAAACGTTCTGTAAACGACGCTGAGAGCCCCTTCGTGAGCCCGGTAACCGGGCAGACTCGGTTACCAAATCGAAATTTGTCTCCTCGGGCTACTCGACCAGGATAACTGATGAAACAAAACTTAAATGCTGCCAAAAAAAGCGTATCTTTTGCGACTATCGTAGCTTTGTTGACTGACGTAACGTTATTAAAAAGAAAGCTAATGGCCAATTCCCTCTAGATGTGCCTGAAGGGAATCATAGTATTTGTTCTCACCAAAACAAATATCCAGCCCCGACAAGATGAATACAACTACCTTGATTCCCTGCAGGCGTGTTTCATAGAGGGGATAGGCCTTTTTTGAAGTGGAAATACGTACAAGGAAAAAATTATGCTATTCTGTTTTGTCAAAAAAGTTTCGTCCCGGTCACCCGTGCTGGAGTGTTTGCATCCCAGTTTCCTAGATCTCGGGCCAGCTCGGCTCCTCATGAGAACACATCACTGGATTTTTACGATGAAAAAAGGGGCGAGGCGAGATCTCGGAAACCGAGCCAGCCCGGTTGACAGGGCTCATGAGCAAAGGCCCTGAATCAGCCCTGTTAGTTTTCTTTGTGAGAGAACCAGAAGCGCATAAAAAGTTTTCAATATGTCAACTTCTTTTTCTTTCTGTCTTGCATCCCATGCTCCTAGAGCTGGCTTTTCACGTACCTCTGTCGCTCTCGAACAAAGAAATGACTGCTACGAAAGGAGAGAGGAAACTTTTTAGCGGGAAAGAGACAGCTTATCTGCTCAAGCACATGGACAAAGGTCATTTAGTTTATTCAGGTCGAATTTTTTCGTTCAGCTCCTCGTCTCAATGTGAGTGCCGTTGATTAACAAGGCGAGTAAAATTCCTCATATTCTTTTGTCATAACAATAAAGCTCTAATCTATGTACAGCTCTTTTAAATATCCGTATACATGCCTGACATAATTTGTTTTCACAAAAATATTTTACATACTGTATTACACAATTATCAGAGCATTGCAACGCAAATAAATATATCTGTCATTTTTTCTTGGTAAAACTTTCTTCACCTTCTCAGCGTACTTGAGTCTTAAATCATAACTTTGTTCTCGATCTTGTTTTTTCGGTTTTTGGGTTTGGTTTGATGTTTCTCACCATGGTAAAACGCTAAGCTTCATTTTCTTTCTAAAAGCCTATCGAGCCGAAGTCGGGCGATCACAAGGTTGAAACTCAACCAAACAACCTTCACGGCATCAAGGTACCACGGTTAATAGCATACAGAAAGTATATTGTGTTCCTTTCTCTACGTAGTTCCTACTGGCCACAGTCTAGCGTATTCTATATGCAGTGGTGCCAACGAGAGATTGGGAAAAACTATTCCGCGATCTCAGCGAATGAAAGAACTTACGAGGCCTGAAAATCAGCGATTTAAAAGCCTTCTTGTAGTGTTCGTTCATGCAACCGTAACAGATAGGATTTATGGCATTGGGCAGCCACACAATCACGTAGAAGTAATCAATCAACAATTGTATATAAGGTAGGTAGCCCATGTCTGGATTAAACTCGTAAATTAGATACAGTGTTTGAAAGGGAAGATAACAGAGCACGTAGACAAGCAGTACAGCTATCAACATTGTCAAGAACTTTTTTTCAATCATCTGCCTGCGCAGCGCGCCTGCCGGATTCATGTTCAGCTTGTTTATATTCACCATCGAGGAACGCGGGCTCCCGTTAGGCGTGGAGTTCAGAGAGCTTGCGCGAGAGGGCCTGAGTGCTAGTGGTACAAGACGGATATGCTTCAACGTGGCCGTGATTTTCAAATACAGCGCCGAGATGACAAGTACTGGAACAAGGGCTTGTACACTGTACATTGTAATAGTGTAAATGCGGCGATACAAAATGTCTTTGTCCATGTCGTCCGAGAAAATATCCAAACAGTAGAAGGTGTAAGGACTATCTGGGTAGGAAATAACTGTCATAGCTCCATACGAGGGCAGGGAAAATAAGAAAGCGATCAGCCATAACAAAGCTATGATTAATCGTGTTTCCGATTTCGACGGTCGCGAAACGAACGGGAACACCACGGCGCGAAAACGATCACACGCAATGGCTACCAACGTATTGGTTGTCACAAAGTTAAACATGACCACACTTGGTTTAAGAAGTTTGCACATTGCTTCTCCCATGGGCCAATTTCCAATATACAGCTCCGGTAACAGAAATGGTAGGCACATCACAGATCCGATGTCAGAAACTGCTAAGTTCATTACTAAGCAATAGGTGCTAGTCTGAAGGCGTCGAGTGCGAGTAGAAATTATACACACGGCAATATTGCCCACTAGCGCCAACAAGATGATAATGGCGTAGATGACAAAGCGGAATATCTTGAGAGATAGTGGCTCCTCATAGTAGGTTACATAATCAGGTGGTAACATGGCCTCTGACGCGTTTGGAGGAACTACAGTTGTATTCAGTTGATTCGCCATTGCCAATGTATGTTGCCAGTGCAAAGTTTCCTATTCCTCACTTCTTGAATACTGCAGCAATCTCTCACTTTTTTTCCTTGCTTGATACTATTTGACTTTTTCAATAAACTCGTTTCTTCTGTAATAGAACAGAGGAGTATAAGTATAAAGTTATTACAACTATTATTTTGAAGTTATCTTTCTAGAGGGTCTCGGACAGGTAAATGACGATTAATCCGTACACCTAGAAATAGTGTAGAGCAGCTATTCCTTATAAGACACATGCAATTATGTAAATGCAAATCTTATTTATAGTGGTCATACACTTAGCTATACAAGCACTAAGCTTAGCTAGTTTACAAGCATGCCACTGAAATTATAGTCCTACACACTGCCCAGATTGCAGGGCAAGCCTTAACCAGGAATCAGGTGTTCTTTATTGAGATCGAAAAATAAAAAAGAACGCGTGATCGCAGGTTCAGCATGCCTGTCTGCACGATAGGCGAAAAATTGTCGCTCCTGGGGTTGTTTTGCGGTGCGTCTATCAAGAACCACACACGCACGCCATTTATAATTAATTACTCGCGGCCTTGTACAGGAACTGGCGGTGCAGCTATTAACTGTTCATCAATGGTTCTTGACAGGAAAACCAGAGTAGAAGCAAACAAAATGATTATTACGTTGTGGTTTAAAACATACTCGGCAGTAGGTGAAAATTAGGATCCCTCGTTATTTTCGAGAAAAATCTCGGCAGTTGATCGAACAAGGATTGACCATATTTGGTGCTGCGTCACCTTCCCCAGCAATCATGATTGAAATATGACGTCTCGTCAACAACATCAATATCAACAGAACATACTTGACGTCAAGACCGAACGAAAACGGGCGTGTTGCAGCACCCGTAAGCTTGTAATTTTATTTGTCGTCATAGTGTAGCAGCTGTTATTGCTTTGGGGCTAGGGGCATTGTTTCTGTTGTTTTAGCCTGCGAACAGGCTCCCGGCCGGTGAGGAGGGAAAAAATTCGGCGAGCGAAGTAAGCCGACGAGCACGAAACCGAAGAATTCCGAGAGCGAAGCGATCGGGACGTTCCCTCGCTTCGTTCGCGCTCACCGAGAGCCGGCTACTGTTGTTTGTTCTATTGTCCCCTCAAAGAGTATCGACCCATTCATGTAAGACCTTGCGAGAGTTGCTACCTGACTCAAAGAAAATTGGCCGGTAATCACGGAATACTTTCCACGGTAAACGTTAAAAAATTGCAAAATGTTCAGGCGACAGGAAAACCCGCAGTGAAAAGATTGACACGACTGAGTTGAAATTCATCCTAAGTAAATAGTGGTTCAGCTTTGCTAATTCTTTCCACGGTGTAAAAAGAATCTGGAAAATAGATCATGTAATTTTCACCATCATAGTTCTTGATAATATATTTACACACTTGGTAACACCAACGATATTTTAAATAGATTTACTAGAGAGTTGTTGGTTTTGCACACGTCTTTACTGACGCGGTATAAGTGCTACTGACATCGGCAAATGTGATGAAAATATAATCTAGAAAAAATAACAACCACAACACTCGGGGGGTCTATAAGTTATCCGTAATTTGGTGGTTAGTACAGTTTGATTTACAATTTAATGCAAGAACGTCGGACACAAAACAAACCACAAAATCCAATAGTACGATCACAGCCGGGGGCTTAAAGAGCGATTTCATGTTTAAATGCACTTCTAAAGTAAACGCAGAAGGTGTTAGAGTACCAGGCTGCACGTACAGACGTGATTGTGGACATTTTTCTGTAGCCCCTCCATCCACAAATTTCTCTATCACTGGTCCCTCTCTTTGGTATTACTGACACCCTTTGCTTTACATTATCTTTCAACAAACGTGGTTATCTTCCAGAGAGCTAGCTGACACCAGTGTTATCGTAATTCCCAAGCCTGGCCAGTTCTTCTCCTGGCGTTTATCCAGGGCAAGGGTTTTGATTGACAAACGCCTGCATGTAGTAGTGTTTGTTGTGCTTTTGAATTGCCCAGATCAACCTACAAGCGGTTTGAATTAGACTTTCAATGGAACATAACATTGTTCAGATGACACATTCTACTAGAGAGTCACTAGAGCCCTAAACGCCCCTTAAATGCTTAGTAATGATTCTTGAAAGCACTCGACCTGAATCTTCTGTCTGTGTCTTTATCGCAAAACTTTCAATTTGAAATTGACTCGCTATCAGCTATTTTCATCCGCAATCTCTGGAACATTCCACATGATACATAACAAACCCCTTGTTTGACAGACAGACGGCTTCAAACGAGAATACTTGAAATCCCCGATGGCTATTGTCTGTATCAAGAGATAGATGATATCAATTGAATCACAACGAGTGAAATTCTTCTTCACAAACTGATTTTCATTTCAAAGAAGAATTTATGTGCGGGTATATATAAACTCTTCAATAGCTCGATTTAACAGTTATTTTGGATCTTAAATAATGCTCTGGTATGGTTGGTAATCGCTTTCCTACTAAAGTCTACAGTATTCCTAACCCATGTGAGAGTTATAAAAAATACCTGATACCAATACGTTTTTGTGTCTTAAACCTGCTTACCAAAAATAACAAAAACAGTTGATGAGACTATTTAATAAACGCATATAGTAGACATACCAAGCCGATCGGTTGGGTTTAAGCTGCTCCAGACGGTACAAGCAGTGCAAGCCAGCACTGGTATTCAATAGCGTGGCAAAGCTTTAAGCTCTCAGTTAAAGTGCCACTGAAACGAAATTTTCGTACTCTCTTTTATTATCCCAATCTATAGCTTCAAACGTGCTTAAAGTAATGGTGAACTTTATTTCTGTCAAATCCGAACGGAAAGTGCTTTTTTTAGCTGTTGAAATCGACTTTTTGGAGCAAAACTGTGTCCGGGCTCTGGAACCGAGTTTAAGGACCTTGTGACGTCACTGGTTGTATTCACGCAAGAAGCGCTATAGATCCTCTCTTGTTTTCACTTGATTTATTCAAGTTTATTCTTCATATTGTCGATACCTACTAGTTTTCTACCTTGTAATTTCTGTCCAGCCTTGACAGGAAATACACATCATAAACGTTGGAGGGCGCCAGAGAGCGTAGATTCACCAGAATAAATGCTACAGATTAGAACAGCTCAGTATACTTTTCGAACATCTTGAGTACTCGATTGGAGATTTCGAAGACGATTGTGGTAACTTTTATATCACGTCCTGAAGCCTAAACACGATATTTCGTCGTCTGTTTTCAGCCTGGTTCTGAAATTTGGATTCTCACGTTAATCTAAGGTCTATTACAAGGTTCGAATATTATCCTCGGCAACTTTAAAGCATTAAAAGCCGGAAGCGCATCAGCCATCCGCACAATCACGAAGTTATCAACAGTCCACAAGCTTTGAGTCGAGTACTTCTTTGCACACAGAGGGCATCGTTTTATGATACTAATAAGTGAAAGTTCTTGTGGTAGACAAAATGAATCTTTGAAAATTGTGATCCGCAGCAGGGTTTGCTTTATCGCCGCAAACAAAGCGGGAATTTCGCTTCTCTTTTACACGTATCTCCCAATTGCAATATTTCACGGCCGATGGATTACTTTGAGTTCTTTAGCAATACTTATGTCTATGATCTTCATTTAATAGTATCCAAGTTCAAAACAATTCGTTAAAACGTCGCTAGTTTACACTCCTTTCGAAGATTCATTAAACGGAATTTGAACCAATTTGCATATATGACCTTTCGCCGCCGACATTGTCACGCTTTCTCTCGTTTCCTGAAAACATACCTGTAGGGTCATGGCAGCTTAGTTTACCTTTATAGTTTAAATTCGCTCCCTCATATAAAAGAAGGTTTCTTAAATTTTTGCTGTTGTGATAACTTGTAGGATGTAGCAGATACAACTGGACTAAAGGTCACTGTGGCACAATCTTGTCCGCTGTGAAACTCACAACGTGTCCGGTTTCCTCGAAGCGAAGCGACTCGAAAACTCGAAGCGTTGTTGCTGCGATTCGTGCAGCAGCACTCTGGATAATATTTTCAAAAGCCGCTTTCTCTTGTTTTCATGTCTTTTTTACTTTATGAGTGTAGATATTGTTTAATTGAGTGCTGGCCATTTCACCAAGAGTCCCGATCATTTTGCGATCTAAGAACTCCCACTCGTTTGCTTGCTTACATAAAACATCCTGCAAATATCCAATTAAATAGACTGGAAAGCCCCAGGATCGACTCTCGACCTCTTCATGTCTAAGGCTACTGTTATTATCTGCTTTACAGCTCTGAGATGTCCTTAAGATGTTTTTTAGGGGGCTTCGAACAGTAATCTCTTCTCCCATAATCACTCTAAATTTTCAGCGCGGCATGAGAGTAATACAACCAGTGACGTCACTAGGCTGTTTTGGCCGCGCCAAAATGGCCGCCAATTTTGGGCTTAACTAGCCAACTTCGAACGGCTGAAAAAGCAGTTTTCGCTTACCGTATGCGAAAAAAAGTTTGCAGTGTTTCCAAGTAAGGTTGAAACTTTATTACTAAGCAAAAATCTCACATACAAAAATTTCGTTTCAGTGGCACTTTAAAGTACCAGCCCTTGAGGGGTGAAAATGGTGTCCTTCACCACCAGAATGCAGGCACTTCGTCCAGCTTAACAATTCAAGGAGATGTGTCCAAACGTGGTTCGATCTTGTGAAGATTTAATGCCGGCCCGTGTCAATAGAGATCTCTTGGGATATCACAGTCTGAAGTCAAACAATGTTATGTGGCAATAGATGGGTTGTTAATGAGTTAACAAAGTTCGTACTGCTTGCAGGAAATGAGATGCATAAAACAGACGTTTCGGGCACTACATGATAAAGTCCGCGTAGCTGGCGCAATTTCGTGCGGGAGAAATAAAAGCACTGGGCCCAAAAACCCTTCAGCTATGCAGGGTATGCACATTTCAGTTTGTTTGTTGTTTTTTTTTTTTTTTTGCGTTGTTGTAATTGAGACTCACCCAAATCAACCCTTACATGCATTTTCAAGTGTGTATTTTTTAAAGTTGCCTTCTTCCCAAAGCTCCATGTTCCAATACGGGAGCCTAGAGGTTCTTTAGGGCCGCAAAATCGTTTCTTTTCCTATTGTGTAGAGACAGTACATTGGAAAAAAATCTTGCAACGTTTGGAATTGGTATCAATTATTGCACAGAAAATAGATAGTATAAACACAAAACTTGATCGCTTAAAAGTAATTCCACTAATTCTAACAATTTCCAACAATTTTAATCGGAGAGTTCCCATCAACAATACTGATGGATATCATCGGCCGTAGCCGGGTCTTCTCACATGTTTCACGTACCGTCTCGTCTCATAGCAATTCTTCACAATACTTCACACACAAGAAAAACCTGTTTTATTGCGTACTGTGTTGGCAAAAAAGAGCAGGGTCAGGCATGTGCTATACGGATAAGGACCACAAGACGCAACTGTACATGTCGATACACGAACAATAAAGGCAAATTTTAAAAGGTCGGTTGTCCTAGATATCCCGGTCCGGACTCTAAACACGAGAACACTAGTCCCAATATATTCGCGATGTTGATTGAAATGCTGATGATTATTTATCGAATGTTGCGCAATGAAAGATAAGAGACAGTTTAATAACGCAGCTTGACTTTTAGAGGAGGCCTTTGTAGGCATGTGACTCAATCTGCCGACAGTCACTTTGAAGTTTAAACATCAAGAAGGACACAAGAAAAGATGCTATGATGCGCCTCTATACTGGAATACATGAGACGAAATTGTAGCTCTCATGAGACCTGGTTCAAGTTCAAAATATTTACCCCAGTGCTAGACAAAGGAAGCAAATCTTTCGGCGCACTTGCCCTGTATTTTAAGTGTACTGTCATCGTGTAAGAAGTACGATGAAAGTTTTTTGCCCGAGGTGTTAAAATTAACAGAGGTCTTCGAGAAAATGTCAAAGTTTTGAATACCGGCGTCTTTCACGGACAAAATAAGACTTTCACTTTGACGGGGAAGCAATTTTTTCTTTTCTTTGCACCATTGACATTACAACTCGTCAGATTCACGGCAATATAACTACTGTAGATTTATTAAAAACTGGATCATTGGATAATACAATTCGAGAGTTTTCATTGGCTCAGCCATCGTGAGTCATGAATTAAGAGCCATTATACCATGCTCTATACATACACTAAGCGTACGCGTGATTTTGAGGCGCTTTCATTTCTATCTTTATCTAGTTTTCTATATTTTGGGGGCGTTTTTAATAAAACAAATATTCCACTAGCGCTTGTTGGATATGGGATGACTATAGCCAACTCGGCGCTACACGCCTCGTTGGTTATCTACCATCTCATATCCAACGCGCGCTCGTAGAATAATTGTTAAATACCTATAACTATAATAATATAGGAATTATCCACGAGATCATTACACAAAGAACCGTGTTGATACGTCGGAAAAAGGCTCTCCAGGATGAATCAATCATCTTGCGAAAAATAATTCGTTTATAATTCTCTAACTGCGTGTACTTGAATATAGTTGTTTTTGGAAGAGTCTCGATCAATATGCAATATAAACCAAAGTATGACGTTTTGCTACAAGAAAGGTGATCGACTTTCAGAATGTTTGATTTCTTTATGAATAGAGAGTGATTACGGTTCTAGCCAGCAATTTGCTTTCAAGTGATCGATTTTAAATACCTCCATGACGCCGTATTATTTCCTACCGGAGTCTCTCGCAAACCTTTGACGACAGGAAAGGAAATCCTTACCTGACAAGGTGCGATACATTCCACTGGGGAACAAAAATGGCCTTCTGTCACCAGGAGAAACACAGGTCAACACAAAACATTGAGAAAATTCAGAAAGATGATCGGTGTTGACCTCCTTTAAATTCCACCATGATACATAGAAACGCTCGCTATCAACAACATTTGTTGGTTCACAAACTATTAATTGATACAACAATCATACAATGGGCATTTCCTTGCAGTTTTGAGTGCATTCTATAAGGTTCCGCAGATGTATTTTTGTAATATGAAAATCATCTTGACAGAATGACCTAGTGTAAACAGGATTTCAACCACATAAAGTATGCCGCTTTTAAAATACTTTATTTTGATCCCTCGCCAAAATGATCTCTCGCTTCGTAAACTGGAAAGCTCCCTGCCGATGCAAAAATCCAAAGAAGCGATGAAACCTTCTCGAACATAACTCCGGCAACCTTTTCTTTCCGCTAAAAATTATCTTCTGTTCAAACCCGCGCGCCAGTTCGTGTTCACAGGTACGGTCAAAGAAAAACAGAATACACCTTTTGACTTCTCTAATGCAGGAAATTATTGAGCTTGCGGTAAACGCAAGGGGTGCACCAGGGCAAAACTCGAAAAAAAAAACACCTCTTAAGCGGTTTTCAGTGATACTCTACAAGGTAAAAAATTTGTTGTCGATGGATCAGAGACAATCAAATTGTTACAGGTCTCCAAAAGAGGCTAATAATTCCATAGCTGAGATGTATAAAACAGAATTGCTCACACCGCATAAGGAAAAGTTAACAAGATCATACAACAAAGATGTTTCCCAAAATGATATCTGAAATCGTATACTTCTTCACCACTAATTAATGGTTCACCAACAATTACATCCAAATTTTCAAGCAGACAGATTTTAAAGTTAGACTACGAAAATCTTCTAAGAATTCAAAATTCTCCAAACTAGACGCCCAAAGCGAAGAGCGTAATTGATATCTCGAACCAAGGTAGAACCCGGTTTAACTGGAAAAACATGAACGAATTAAAGCGTCCAAAATGTCCGTTTCGTAGAAGATAAAGGCTGCAGATTAGCTTCATAAGTTGACATGTACATAGCTAATCAGAAATAGTATGAGAACCTCTCGTACATAGAGTACATAGAGTAATCTGTGAGCGTTGTGCTCAATGACTAGTACAGCCTATTAACCTCACGTTAATGAAAACGTAAAATAGAAACCAGAGAAAGGCTACATAAATAACCCTAATTTTGAATGTCCAAATTGGTAACTTTCTCCGGGAGCTCAGCTAAGCGGCAAAATTGTCGGAAACAACTGTACAGTATCAATACCAAATACTACGCTTTCAAGATGGTTATCTCTTATGAGGGAAAATCTATACCTTATTAGAATCTACCTTTAGTATATACAAAGTGAGGTATTACAAAATGGCGATGGTTCCTTTCCCGTTTGCAAACGGGATGGCCTTGCCCCGACGAAGAATTTGTTCTCAAAACAATGCCCTCACCAACCAACTTACAACTAATACAGCAATAAATGAACATTGACTTGGTATTACAAGGATCGTACCTCAATCTCTTGCCACTCTTGTGTTATAAACAGGTCATTCCAAAACACAATTCTTTGAAGTCTTTTTTGAGTAAATCACTATCGTCCTGATGCGTTCGGTTCACGAGTATAACAAAATTAACGACCGGCGACCGTTTGGGTTTGTCTAATATTACACAAGCAAAACCACCAACACCTAGATTTATAAACAAAACCACGGCGAAACGCATTTCCTGCGGAACAACCGAGCCATTACGCAAAATCAGTCGCCTTCCTACGCAAAGTTAACAAGTTATCAAACTGCAACCTAGAACACAAGAGAGAGCATCGTGTCTGGATAGGGCGCGAAGTTTCTGTCTGCTCTGACGCAAAAGGTCAATTCTTGACATTCTTCACCGTCATCAAGAAAATGTCTTAGCTTACACTACTTTAAGCAGTGTGTTTTCCGTACAGACGGAAGCATCTTTGTGTCTTGAAAAGAAATCATATGGGTTTTGGCTTGCATGAGAAATTGATATCATAAAACACAGCGGCAACCCGCGCAGAATTCATGAAGTTGTTCTGAATAGCATGAACTGCCGTGCCGTCTGACGTAATCTGCTTTTGTCGAGGTACTTATCTTAACGAATGTATACAGACACCGGATTGTTCCGCAAGCAACGGTACAATTTAAGTTAAATTGAAACTACTTTACCTCAACTTATGCGGAGAAGAGTGACATCGGCTGCGACAACTTCAGCTTTGGAAACGATCTTATATTCTACTATACAACTGTAGTATTTAGAATTTTATTCAAGTGTGCTGAGGTCAATCGCAGTGCAGATCAGTTTCAGTAGAAGTGGCCGGATACGCAGATAAGCAGACAAACGTTTAGGCTGAATCCTATTAACCTACGATTGCAACAACAGATAGAAGACAGGTTATAGAACACAACAAAAAGCTTATATATCCCAGGAGTATGAAGTATTTGACGTCCAGAAAGGCATCTGTTACAAAACTTAAAATGTACTAAGTTGAAAATACGTGGAATTTACATCATAAAAGACACGATTCAACTTTGAGAGCGTAAAAAGTGTCTTCATATAAGCATCAGGCAATTTGTGCCAGACCAACCCTCCCCACAACTACACTCCCACATGCATCGCCAGGCACAGGGAAACAAATATTTTGACAAACTTGAACACTTGCCCCATATTTCAAGTATTCTGTCATCGTAAGTGCGCGAGGCGCATAAACATTTTTTTTTCTGCCCGAGGTTAAAAAAAATCGTCTTAGGGTCTTGGGCAAATTATGGATTGAGGTATTTACCCGGGACAGAATGAGACATATTCCACTGTCTGTCGTTTCAACCCGAAGGCGAGAAAGGCTTTCGACTTCACCAATGGCAGCAAATAATCCTCGCTAATTTTAGAACATGCATGCTAGCGTGACTCGACGAAAAACGATACGAAAAGTTTCAAAATTTGAACGGGGGTGGCGTGGTAGGGGGGCGAGGCACAGCCGGAGTCGTGCGCGAAGTCTCTCGTTTAGCTAGACCTGCAAAATCTCGGTTGTAGAGTCAGATAAAAGATAATTTCTGGAGCGGAGGTTTAACGGAATTAGAAACAGATAGTTATGCCCTACATTCCTTCATAAGCAGGAGACATCGAGTCAGTCAAAAAAAAAAAAAGACTCTATTCTCTCTTTTTGGTCTATGAACCTTCAAAGGGTAAGAAATGAAATTCCCATCACTCAGTGTGAAGCCACACCAACCCCTTGCTCCGATGATCATTTCAGTCTTCGCCCACATCCTTCGGGTATTGCGAGACGACTTGAGGCTACATAACTTAAAATCGGCTTTATTTGGAATGTTCTTCTTAGAGCGGTGGGCATATATTAAAACGTTTCTACTGTGCCCGAGAGGGAGAGAATAGGCAGCAAACACTGACAAATGACCAGACGGGTCAGTGCTGAGTGGAAGCGATGTTGATCGATAGGCGCTTTATGACTTTATGAGATGACAAACAGAAAGAAAGCAAAACAAAAACAAGCACTGACTAGCTTTCTTTGTAGCAAGTGCTTTTTTAGCTCTGTTGTAGACCATTGCACTGCCAGAGGGAGTCGACATCTTGAATATCGCCACAAAACTAGGGCCTCTTTCTCAAGAATCGCACACACTATTCCCTTACAGGGGGTTGTTGTTGCTGTTGTAGGGTTTTTGTTTTGCATTTTTTTTTACATGTGATTAACATTTTATTTCTCGCGACATCGATATATCGTTGTGTTCAGGTTGCAAATAAATTTTCTTATTACAAAGAAATGATTAAAGACTACTAAAGAAATTTGTTGAGATATTTTGACTTGCAGGGCCTACAAGTCGTCGACGCCCAGCAAGTCATCTCGTTATGCACCTTTTTTTTTTTAATTAGTCGATAATGAACCAGCTAGAGGCACAGATTATAACAATAATCGGGTTAACATAAAAAGAAAATACGAGAACACACAAACTAAGAATATTTAATGAAGATGAGATTCGGTCAATTTAATTCAAAGGTTAATCAATGATAACACAGCACGGGAAAACGAGGGAAAGATATTTTAAATATCCCACACAGAAAAAGAGAGAAGGCGAATTATTCCACGCAAATCACATATGTTGCAATAATAATAATAAAAAAAAACATAGTCATGACCTTCCCACACTGAACAGATCAAAGACAACAGATGCTTGAAGAAACCTTACAGAGAAAATGGCCACACTAGTAATCTAGTAAATGATATTACTCAGCAGTGATTAAGATCATGATGACTGAGAGAATCAACTAAAGAGAATCAACTAAACCCGCATTAAAATATTCTGTCTTTAAGTTCTACCGAATTAAAACGCCAGATATATTTTAAGTCCCAAATCTTTGATAAAAACTGAGCAGAAAACAATTTCAAGTGTCCACTGGAAATAACTCTGCCGAACAAAAAGACCTTCATTGTAAAAATTCTCTCTCGAATCCCCTTCTTTTCCCGTCATTCCTTCGTTTTCGTGCCACGTTTACTCAAGAGTCGGGTAGTCGCCAGAAGTCTCGATCTGATAACTAAGGTTTTCTATTTTAGTAGTCAGAGACTTTGGGAATAGTTCAAAAATGTGCCAACAATTTTCTGCGGGGAATTTTGCAAATTGATCATAGCAGGCCATAAGATGTCATAACGTAAAAGGCGTAAACGAGATTGCGGTCGTACTTTTTTCTTTCTTTTAGATTTCGAGAGACTTCGAGCGTCAACCGCTTCTACCATTGGTGATATCCCTAACTTCCATCTAAAATGACTCAAAGGCACTGAAGAATACGTGAAATAAATAAAAAGAACAACAACAACTAAACAGCAACTTGGCCAAATTTTCACCTGGTCATAGAATCATGAAAAAAAAAATGTAAGAGCATTCTGCAAATCAAGATCAGGGTATTGGCCAAAGGACAATTAAGAACAATTAGGAAACAGGAAGACTGTAGTAAACTCACTTCAAACCATCACAAATTTTATGAATGAGCATCTCTTTCTCGCAGATTCTTTTTGTTCTTACTGTTTAATTACTCAAAGGTAATTTTCACATAATTTATGTTGGTTAGGACGCAGACATACCAAGCAATAACAGAGGACAAATTAAAGGCAATGCTAACTTAGGTACATCATAGTTACAAATACTCGATTTTTCTGTTATTAGTATCATTAATTCTTTCGTTTGTTGCTGTTTTGATCCTACTTAATTATTTTAAGCCCCTGCAACTAATACAACAAAAATAAACAAATTGACATTCTGATAGTCAAATTAAACAAGTGAAAGTGTCAGTCAGTCTATAGTACTTTATTTAAAAACGAATAATACCTTTAAAAAACTCACGGAATGAATAAGTATGAAATTTTGCACGAAGGTTGATCGATCAAATCAAGAACATGCTAAAAAGAACGGTTTTGTTGACGAGTTGGTTTTATTAGATTTTACAATTTCGTTGACGTCAAACGATTAGAACACTCGTCAAACGAATTAGAACTCAGGGACGACCTGGCAATTCCTTAATTAAGGAAACAACTTTAAATTCCGCTTAATAAAAGACTCTGGAGAAGGAACGTTTCCTTAAATAACCTCCCTAGCACAACTGTTTTTGTTGCTGTTGTTGTTGGTTATTTTTTAAAACAGAACACCGTGAAAATGAAATGGTTGTAAACGATTGTCCAATAATTTTACTTTACATTAATTCTAGAACGAAACTCCGAAATAAAGTAGATCTTTATTATATATCCAGTTAAGTTCTTCAGACTTAACATAAGAATTAAATCTTCGACTGCCAGTGAATTGCAAGTTGAATTCGCGGAAAACAAGGAACAAGCAAAAACTTATTTATTTTTATTTTGTGTCGAAGCAATTCCCTTTTGTCCCCACGCGTTGTGCAGTCAGAACATATTAAAAAAAGATGCAAGACGAAACGTAATCTGGCCTGCCACGATAACCCAAGCGAGATGATAAATTTAATTAATGGTAGAAAAGTCACATCCTTCATGTTTGGAGCAAATGTGATGCAATAATTTTACTCCAACTGCCGAGGTTGTTTCCCGTTTCAGCACAGTGTGCAGGAAAAGGTGTTCCACAGGTGCCATTATCGGAAGAACAAAACTTTTAAGTCTTTTATCCGATTTATTCATTTAACATTTTTTGTTTTATAATAGAAGGCTTAAGAACAATACCTAGTTGGCCTCGGTAAACGGCGCAGGTTTTACACGTTTTAAGATGTCATGACCCGCGGAGTTTGATGTCAGCTTGATTACATAAATCTGCAAGCCTTCTTTCAAAGGGGCATAGTCAAGGCATTTTCAGTTATTTTGGCCATTTTCAAAACTACCTTTAAGGCGAAGGTAACCAGAAAATATTTGTTTACTAGGATAGCAAAACACCGCAGAGATTATAATAAACCATAAAAGAACAAGGATGGTTAAGGATGAAGAAGATCAACACGGATTATAAACGACGAACTTAAAGAAAAATTTAGGTGTAATGTTTCAAGATGCGAAGCCGTGACGAAGCTCATTTGAGTGGTAGTTGACTATATAAGGGCTCTGCCGGAGTACGGTAACAGGAAGGTAATGAAGAGCGAATAAACAAGGATGGGTTCACACCAGTTTTAGATCAGGAAAGACCACAAAAGAAATTATAAAAATATATCAGGAAACATGAACAAAGGGGCGTGTTTTACATAACCTGGGGTTGAATATAGTGCTTTTAATCTTTGTTGTCGTGTTTAGGAGACAAATCCGGAAATCTCGTTTAGCGTATTAGTTTCACAACGAATGAGATGTTACCCGTGCTTGTAGAGAACTCATCAAGGATAAGCTAGTATTTCCTTATAAGTCGTTAAGCCACCGCAAATATGTCACCTCCCAGCAACGACCATCAATATATTTATTTTTTTTTTTTATTTTGGCAACAGCTAAACATAGTTTTAAGGAATTTCAACGTTGGGCGCCAGTCACTCGTTAAAGGGGCTCTATCACGAGCTGGCTTCAAAAAGCAAAAACCTACAAGACATATCTTTATCGACAGAAAACTACATTTTATAGTCTGGTTTTCTTGAAATTTTGTAATATAAGTGCCCTGAAGGTATAAAGAGTGATCTAATGTGTTACACAAGCACAGGGTTGTGAGGTCAAATGAAAAAGTTTGACAGTCAGCGGTGAACTTTACTGCTCACTGCTGACTAAATATCTAAGACATTTTAAAATCGTTTTAGGATCAAATCGTCCAAACATTTACTTAACAAGGTTAAGCATCGGCCCCAAAGACGTTCTTTATGTTACTAAAAGAGAGATTGTGTAAACTGAATGCACCTCCCGAGATAATGAGATCGGCACTTTACAAGAAACCACTCGATACAAAGAGTAAACATTTTGATATCAGTCAGGGAACTAGACAAAATCTTGCCTGTGGAACTCGGAAGAACGAATTGTAACGCACGGTTTTCTTCCGCCCAAAACCGAAGAATCAGCTGCAACATACCCGGGATATACAAACAATTATCAAAATTCTCTCCAGCAGAGACAGCTATGTACAGCATGCATGGACAATGAAAACGACTGCCGGAAAATAAATGAAATAAGAGCAAGTCTAAATTTTTGGGGGCTCTGATGTCTTTGTTTCTACGACCTTGGAACCACTACATAAATATATTAAACAGCTTCATAAATATATTAAACCACTGGACTGACAAAATTATCCCAAAGAAACATGCTTTCAAACGCCACTCTGCAGGCTTAATGCAATTTACGGTGAACAATGATTTTTTTAACAGGACTGCCAAAATGTCCTAATGTATCAGCGCATTGCAAAATAACTCGAGAGCCCCTTACGCGCAAAAAAAGAAAAAGATAAACGAGAGAACACTCAGAATTAATTCGAGACGACTTTCATGATTACTACATTCTCTATCACATCGCGAAATTACTTCCTAATCAGAACAGTCAGTTTTGATTTGAGCTTTATAAGAGTGAACATCATACTTAACCTTTGAAAATACTAATTGAAAGGTTTGTACTGCTGTACAATGCTATAACGCCTACAAAATATATTGGACCCGTGTTGCCGTCACCAAAATGGCATGCAATTAAACAACACAATTAAACAGCGATTAAGCAACACCCTTGGGTGAGATTCATCAACTTAGGTTGACTACATTTGACCTTACTCAGTAATTAGACCTATTAACCAACAACTAGAGAAAATATGTGAAATACCCTGATGACGACTTTGTAACAAAGTCGAAGCATACGGCAATAGACAAATATCTCATTTAGAGTAAGAAGAAAATGCTTCTAGTCGTTCAGTGCTAAGGAACTCCTGTTACCCTGTCCTTCGGTTTATTAAATGCACTGGTTCTGGTGTTCACATTTTTTTCTGGTTTGGTTTCCTCAGAAACGAAACTACCTAAGCAGTGTTTTGGTGTTTTGTTGGGATCTAATGACTCTACGGAATGAAGATTTAATCAATGAAATGCTCATTACGAAGGCATAACCGAGGAAGAATAACAGATAAATCACAACTGATGTACCTCTTGCTGGCATTTAACCTCTATCTATGTCTAATTCTGATGTAAGTATGACAGAGCAAGGCATTATGTTTTGTGCACTGATCTTGGAGAAGACGCTAAAAACATTATTTTACTGAATCTATTGAATTTCAAAGGAAGGTAGAGAATTAACCTTCACGTTATATAATCAGTATAAGAGGTAACACTTTGTTCAGAAAGAGTTGTGACTTATGTTGAGTCGAGCGAAAATACGGGGGAGCAATGCCAGTGTTAAATGCAGCGCCACTTAAAAACCCAAATTCCTCTACTTTAAAAAAGTGCAATTTACCAAGTTACCAACTGCAAAATTACAGAGGCGAAACGCTGTTTTAGATTCAAAAATAGCTGCTTGAGGTGTTTTAAAAAACTAATTCCATGATCGCAAAATAGCGAGGCTATAAAATACACAGTGCCACAAGGCTATATATATATTTAAATGGGCACACAAAATTTAGTTACCAAAATTGTCTTGTAAGGATCAGAATATTTCAAAATATTTCCACCAGGAATAGAGAATTCAGCTTACCAGCGGTTACGTGAAAGACGTTCCGTGAGTATCCACGTTCTTGTCGTTTTTGTCAGAGGAATCCTTCCTTTGTTTGCCATATTGAATAATTACAGGTTTGCCTTTAAACAAATAACCGTTTACCAGATTCAGGACTGCAGTTGCTGAGTCAATATCTAAAATCAAAAACCAAAATATACCCTATCAGAATTGTGCCTTGCTTCTCAAAATCTTCTCCTTCCAAAGATGGAAGGAGCTCGACATAAGTACATTTACATTCAAATTTTCATTGTGGCATTTCCAAAGACGAGAAGTAAAGAAAGAAAGTTGAAAGTTAAGGCAAAGCCTGTGGACGAAACAACATTGTGTAACTTGAACAAAGATATTAGTTTCTTCTCGTCGGGCACGTGAAACTACTTGAAGATTTCAAAGGTATCCCCCGAGCGTTGGCCCGTTCTCAGTGCTCACTTTGCTCTGATGAAATAAAAAGCTATTGTGTAACTTGAATTAACTTTAATTATATTGGACAAGACTAAAAGGATAAGAAGCTTACATCGTTAATGTAATCTAAATGTTAATGAATCAAAGATTACGATTAAACAGCTATAGAACACCTTCTCAGAGGTAATTGAAAACACAAAGCCAAGATTAGGGCAGAATGACACTTTTTAGACAAAAGAAAAATAATCACGGTCACAATGAAATAATATCTCGTTTCCTTGCCCATACCACTAAGCTCTGTTCTGTTGCCTTGCTTATGCACACGTGACTAAACCACGATATATACCAAAAACACGCGCTTCAAATAACGATTTCCAGTTATTTCTCTACACGCTTTAGGGTCATTTTAATGAAAATCAGGCACGGACTTAATTGTCATTTCAAGTGTGTAGCAGTGTGCACGCGCTCATCGGTTCGTTCAGGCAATTTCGAGTTTTCAAGGTCGTGTAACCATACACGACATGTCCTTTGCTTACATACATGTCCTTTGCTTAGTCTTGGTATAGAATTATCAAGTGATCTTCCTTCGACACTTCTGAGTTATATTTTGCCGGTTGTCTTGCGCATATACACGTAACTAAACCACGATATACACCAACGATATCACCAAAGAAAAAAAAGTGGAAAACGCAATCTTGAAATGACCTTCCAACACAGTACTGATACTTGCCTGGCAGATCAACGCACAGTGATGAAAAAAATCTATTTTGGATCCAAAAACGAATAAATTAACAACAAAAGCACTGTGAACACCATCGATTTTCTTTCTAGTGTAAACACTTCTTTGGTTACCTTTGGTTTCTCGTCAGCACATGGAACAGCAATTGAATTTCTCCTCATTTACGTGTCGCCTATTGTACACTGCTAAACTCCAGAAACCACTTATCTGCCAGATAGTTTTGTTCGGTTTAAACCTGTGCTTTAGTAAAGTTACTACTGTTTGCAATTAACTGTGTAGTGAAATGAATAATTATTCCATTATTTCTACGCTTGCTAAGCTTTTCAATTGATTAAAAACTTCCCCAGCACGCTCCAACCAATCACAGAAAACCTGCTATTTTTTTCAACCAATCAGGAACTAGTTAAGACCACTCGTTACCTGGCGTACGCTAAGCATCGGTGGTATGTTTTTGTTTTGCGGTCTTGTTTGCGGCTCAATTTTCTATGAGGTGAATTTATAAATAAAGTCACTGTTCTTGTTTTTGTTGTAAGGTTGATGAGGCGGGGCGAATCGACTACCACCTCATAGAAATCAAAATACTTCTTTGGTTACCTTTTGGTTTCTCGTCAGCACATGGAACAGCGAATGAATTTCTCCTAATTTACGCGGCGCCTTTTGTGCACTGCTAAAACTCCAGAAACCACTTATCTGCCAGATAGTTTTGTTCAACACAGTACTGATACTTGCCTGGCAGATCAACGCCCGGTGATGAAAAAATCAATATGAAATAGCAAAAAAATAGCAATATGAAACCCATAGATTTTCCGCTCTCATGTGTAAATACTTCTTTGATTGCCTTTTAGTTGTTAAAACTCCAGAAACCACTTATCTGCCAGATAGTTTTCTCCGGTTTAAACCTGTGCTTTAGTAAAGTTACTAACGTTTGCAATTAACTGTGTGGTTTAAGGAATAATTATTCCATTATTTCAACGGTTTGCTAAACTTTCCAATTGATTAAAAAAACCTTCCACAACACGCTTCAACCAATCAGAAAAATCATACTATTTTTTTCAACCAATCAGGAGCTAGCTAAGATCACTCGCTCTTTGGTGTGCGCTACACACCGGTGGTATGTCTTTGTTTTGCGGTCCTGACCAGCTTCACTGCGAGGTGAATTTGTAAATGAAGTCATCGTTGTTGTTTTTGTTGTTACGTTGATGAGACAGGGGTGGATCGACCATCACCGCACAGAAATCGAGAGCAAATAATCTTATTGTTTGAGCAGAATTCTAAATAAATTTCTAACAAATAAACGATTTTCAGTTATTTCTCTGTACGATTTAGGGTCATTTTCATGGAAATCGGGCGCGGACTTAATTGTCATTTGAAGATTGTAGTTATGTTACACGCGCTCATCGGTTTAAGTCCTGTAACGATGGATGCCCTTTGTTCAGTCTTAGTTCAGAATTGTCTGTCTTAAGTCTAGAATTATCTAGTGATCTTCCTTCAAACCTTCTGAGTTATACCTCATTGTCACTTATTTTCGCGAGACACAATTTTCGCGATTTTCAAAAAATCGCGAAATTAAAGACTCGCGAAAAAAGGTTTTCACGAAAATTGACTACGCGAAATTTAATACCCGGCTGTATAATATAATGGATTGTTTAAAACGTTAACGACCACTTGACTAGCAGCGAGGGAAAGCGCTGCGTTGCTAAAGAATAGGGAAAAAAACAGGAGTTGTTGGGATAGTAAGAGCTGAGTATGCTCTTCCTACCGTGGATCCAGTTGAAAAAAAAAATATCAATGTCGTTCAGCTGTAAGCGCAAACAGAAGGTGACATATACCCTGTATAGCTCTGCTTTCTTGCAAAGGAACATGTCAAGCTGTTTTCAGTTACACTTTGCTACATTGTTTCGTTCAGCGTCATTGGAAACAGTGCTATTGCTATGGAAAGTTAATTGTGCCAATTCTGTGACTTTACCTTTAGCTAATGAATATCAGTATTTTGACAATTTTCGCGACATTTAGTTTCTTTTAACGTATTTTTGTTTTTGGCCAAATCGCGAAATTTACGACCCGTGAAATATGCTCGTTCCATTTTCGTGAAATTAAGTTCCCGCGAAAATAAATAACAATAAGGTGTCACCTCATAGAAATCGAGCACGAGTCATGTAATCGTTTGCAGAAGTCTCACTAAATTTCTTTCGAAAACGCTTTCCAATTATTTCGCTAAACGCTTTCGGGCCGTTTTCATGCAAATCAGGCGCGGACTGAACTGTACTTGTGTACACACGCCATCGTTCCTTTCAGCAATTTAGAGTTTTTAAAGTCGCGTAACAATGGATGTCCTTTGATTAGTCTTCTCGAGAATGGAGTTATCCAGTGATCTCCCTCCGAAACTTCCATGAATGAAGAACACGTCGCCACTTTGCTAAAGAGCTCCTGCAACTGCACATTAATTAAAACTTAGATTATGAGCTCGAGATTTCTATGAGGTGATAGTTGATGAGGCCGACGGTCAAATTAACTATCACCTCATAGAAATCGAGAGCGAATAATTTAATTGTTTTAGTAGAATTCTAACTGAAATTTACTTCAAATAATGTTTTCCGTATTTCTCGACGTATTATTAAAGATCACTCGGTTTGAATTGTCATTTGGAACTGCAGTTGTTGCTGCGTCAATAATTTTAATTCTCAATAATTTCTAAGTTTTTTTACAGTCAGGAAACCGTGAACATCATTCTTTTAGTCCTCTTAGGACTTTAATTATCATTTGCATCAAAATGTTCCTCCAAAACTTTGTAAAAAAAAAACATCGCTATTTCAGACGACCTCCAGCCACTGAACACAAATGGCTGATAATGTACGATCACTGAGCCAATCAGATTGCAGCAGTTGCTTTAGTGTTCAAGCAGAATTCTACTAATGTTTGATACTGTGCTATAGCTCAGCCAATCACATTGCAGCTACTAGAATCGTTCTGATGGTTGTTTGATTCGAACTAGGTCAAAGCGTTTTCATGTACGAATAATTTTTTTTTCTTACAATGCTTATAGCCACTAAACCTGATAAAACCAACCTGGCATAGTAACAAAAGCTTGTCCATTCATCTTTCCTTTCATTAACCTGAAGGTAATTTTAGGTCCCAGTTTCTCCTGGAATCCTAAGAAGAGAGAGACTAGGTCTGCCTCTGTTACCTTGTGATGAAGATTCTTGATAAAAAGGACCTGAATGGAATCAAACATAATCAAACGTTTTCCTTTATTTATTTATTTTTCTTGGAAATAGCAATTTAAAGAAAAACACGACACTCTTCAGTTTAACAAACATGTTTCGGCGGATGCATCTCCCAGCTTCAGTGTGAGGCCTCGTCCGCACTACGGCGAAATATTTGAAAACGCATCAAATGTTTTCCGTCCACACTACGGCGGAGGAATTTGCAAATGCGACAATCACAGGCGGTAGAAACGCTTGAGTGCAATCTTGAGGGTTAGAGTTACTCACATGATTTTCGTGATGTCATCGCTTTCAAAAAGCTCCGTTTTCAAAATGTTTTCCGTCCACGCTAAAACGCAAGACCGGCGTTTTTCAGATTCCTCCAGTTTGAAGAGCGTTTTCGTAAAGCTCTGTTTTCGGTGGGCAATTGCTCCGAATTAATGTGGACGGTAGGTCTAACCGTAGAAATAAGGCTGCGTTGTCAAATTTCTTCGGCGTAGTGTGTATGGGGCCTGAATTAAGTGTGCGGTACCGCTACCGCACACCATACATCTGTCGAAACATGTTTGTTAAACTTACATGTAAGAGTGTCGGGTTTTTCTATACATTTATGTTTTTCTATACATTTATACTTTTTCACATTTTATGACGTACCACAGTCGGGGTATGGGAGAAAGAGGGCATTTGATACTTCTTGTCCTTCAATGCAAACTAACCTTGTTCGGCTCTCCTGGATTATAGTCTGCAAACTTTGGAATTTCCTTGATTCGTTCCAGCGACAGTCTATTTTGAATTATTTCCTTTTTGTCAATAGGCACAATGTTAGCCGGCAAGCTGGAAACTCCACTCTCCCTGTAGGCTGAACTACTTTCAGCGACACTGTTTTCAAATGGTTCTCCTTTGTCCAAAAAATCTTGGCTGGAATCGTCAGTTATTTTCGAGGGATGTTGACTGATATTGTGCTTGAGTGTCTCTTGGCTGTTAGAAGAAGCGAGTCCCTGTTTTGATTTTGATAATATTCTATCTGCTTCCAGCAGAGTTTGCAAGAGTGGATCATTCACAGGAACGGCTACAAGGAAAGTGATATAATGCTGAAACTGTAGATACTATGGACTGCAGATAAAGGAATAGGGACAGAGTCTTGAGAATTACATAAGGGCAAATGGCAATGAAAAGGAGTTTAGAATGAAAATACAGGTCTGGAAGAGGTGCTGGACTACTCAGAATTTATGGCACATGTCAGATTTTATGCAAAACTCAGTGGCACATTATTTGAAGATTATTTTAGATATAGAAAGGAATACAGTACCTTGTTTTCTTGGTTGCACTAAATGGCTTAAACTGTTGGCTTTCTCTGTGCCTTTCTGAAGTGACTGTTCCACCTCTAGTGCATGCCTGCTCAGAACTCGCACATTAGAATACAAATCTGGAGAGGACAGAGCCTCTTCTCGCATTTGAATTCTTTTTTCAAGATCATTCACTTTCTCTTGCTCAGCAACAGGGTTAATTCCATAGCGACCTCGTTTTGGTGCCTAAAATGTCAACGAAAAGCAAATCAGTACCAATGCAATAGAGCACTTCTAAGTTTTCTGTAAATGTGTTACCTGAAAACCTATAAAACTAACCATAACTACTGTAAAACTACTGCTGCTAATTGTTACAATATTGGGATGTGTATAATGTCATCAGTCCTATAATTTGCATATTTTATACACCTTCTTGTGCTTCGCATTCAAAGTTGACTTCCCCCCCCCCCCCCCCTCCCTCACCCTCATAGAATGTCTACCTTGCAGGCTACGGTTGCAGGCCTGATCTGTTACTTTCCACTGGACAAACCAAACTCACCTTTGGCACATAACCCTCCTGTTCAAGTTTGAACTGGATTTCATCTTGGTTGAAGCCACACTCTTTAAGAGTTTGTACATACTGCTCATGACTCTGCAGTGACTGGTAATCTTTTAAGCTCAAAGCACCCGTTTTATCAGGACAAAATGGTGCATAAGAAGATGATGATTGAAATGACTTCTTTCGGTTCAACTCACTAAAGAAAGGAAACATTTTGGAGAACATTATAAAAACGTAGGTAACAATGGCTTACAACAGCAAGATCTACAACAGTGAAACCCCCAAAAATCCACCAACAGTGTAAACCCCCTAACAGTAACATCCCCTAACAATGAAATCCCCTAACAGTAAAATCCTTTTAACAATGAAAATCCCTTAACAGTAATACCCCCTAACAGTGAAATCCTCTTAAGAAAGTGAAAAGTTTTAACCTCACCAGATTACCTTGTTTACAAGTGATGCTAATACATAATGTAAATATCCTGGTGAAAAACTTAAGGGTCTTATAAAAAGGATCCTTCAATACGTATCCTATACTCAGGTCCCTGCAAAGATCCTTTAAAAAAAACATCCCTACAAAGATGACTTAAGGATGTTTGTAGGAACTTGAAAGACCTGTGAGAAACAGATCCTCAAGAATTGTTACCTGAATTTTATAGACCTGAAAATTGTTCACAACACCCTTCCAAATCTTTCAGGATATGAATCTGAATAAAGATCCTTAAGATTGTTATCAAAATGTACAAAGGTCCTTCAGGAGATAAGAAAATCTTACACAAAATAGAAAATTTTCACTACAGGGTTAACAATGCTAAAAAAAATAAAGATACTTCTACATATGTACACACATATGTATGTAACTCCAAATGTAACTAGCTTACTAAGCCAATTTACGAGCTCATGACAAAATTTCAAGACTCTTACAAAATAGGCAGTTTTAAAATTGATTTATTTATTTATGACTATAGCCCTGAAGGAAATGATCCAAATAAATTATGTATAGTTTGTATACCAAACTTGTCAACATGTACCTTTCTAAAGTAACATGAGTGTCTAACTGATTCTTCACCATTCCTCTAAGATGCTGGTCAGCTTCAGACTCTGTCACAGTCCCTGGGATTCCAAGACGTTGATCTTCAAATGGCTGAGAGTCATCCCTGTTCATGCGAACAACTCCTCGGCTTTGGTAACGAGCAGGATTTCCACTTCAAAGTTACAAAGAAATCATACGTTACTATTGAATATGCAGAGATGGGGTCGTTAGATATGACATATGTAATGAATATGACTGCACACCTTGCATTCCACCAACTAATCATTTACTTCCTACAGTCCTAAAAGTTACTATCTCTTAACAGCAGTAAATACTGCCTCTCACCTCCTCCCACCCCCGAAAAAGTATTAAAATTTACAGGTAACTGCCATTAAGTCTGCATGTGAACCAAGTGGCCCATCAAGCCAAAGCTTATCCTGATTCCTGTAGCATGAAGTGACTAGCAGTATTTCTACTCCCCCGCTGGATGATATGGGATTGGCAGGTCTTTTTTGCAGGGTGCAGGGTGCGGGGTGCAGGGTGCAGGGTGCAGGGTGCGGGGTGCAGGTTGAAATTTAATTGTAACTGGAAAACTGCTGGCACTTAAAAGAAACGTACAGGTGGTAGACTTACCGTGACTGTTACATGACGCTGTTTACAATCGCTCTGAAAGATGGCTTCCACCTAAGTGCCAAACCCGCCGAAGTGATGGGAGGAGAGTATATTCCTATGATTTTAAGCCTGCAATAAATTATTGTATTTGAAGAAACATCTGAAATATCATCTGAAATATCTGCTGAATTTGGTTTCTTCCCTGTGAGTACCAAAATGAAAGCACACTGAGCTTGTGCTAGTATATTCTGTCCATTAAAATCTTATATTATTTCATTTCTTTATTTATATTTGCTTCATTTGTGATGGCAATCTTCTGTTGTTAAGGGAAGTGTAGCTTACAGTTCTTGTTGACGCTACGCCTAGAGATTTCAAACTCACGCTCTGTTGAAGAGACCCGAGGAGTCCGTTGAGTATTGAAAGATTGAGTGAGGTTCGACTAGAAAAATAAATAAAAATACATGTGAAGAAGAGCCGAGCGATAAGAACAATACAGGACAGAATATAAAGACTTACAAATGTTTCCTGACTGTAGCGATGATGGTGAAGCTAGGTAGAGCATAGATTTTGCAACAATATTAACTTGAAGCTATAGCAAACGTTGAAAAGATCGGTGCGCTAGGAAACCGTAGCGTTTAAATAGTCCTAATTTGCATACATAAATGGCAAGCTAAAATAAAAATTTACACATCTGAGCCAAATCTGGAATCGATGGAAACATCTGTGGAGCGGCCATTCAGATGGCTTTGAAGAGATTTCACTGGTCTCAGCGTGTTGATCAATAAGTACTTATAGCAGACCGATCGTGTTTTCACTATGTGAAAGAGGTGAGCTACTTTATGTAAGAACCCCTGACGAGTATATAGGTTATTGCTTATTTTTAGTGCCAGCAGTTTTCCAGTTATAATTAAATTTCAACCTGCAACCTGCACCCTACACCCTGCAAAAAAGACCTGCCGATATGGGATGCTAATCCATCACAGAGCTACCTCCAGCATTAAATTTGCCATTACCCATTTATACAGCTGGTGCACTGTAAGAGTTAAGTGTCTTGCCCAAGAACACAACGCAATGTCCCTGGCCAACACTTGAAGCCTGGACCGCTCAATATAGAGGCAAGCACACTAACCATGAGGCCACCAGTCCGTTTCCCATTAGCAAATCCCAAAGGTAGTGATTTTTCAAAAGTAATGGCCTTCAAAAGCAGTAACCTCAATTATGATTTAAATTTTCAGGGAAAAATATGGCAATTTAATAATATTGACGAATAAGAGACATTAAACACAAAACTTTACACTTTACATCAATACATTTTTTTCAACAAGCTTTATCCCTAATGGTCTCTAAACTACATTCAAATAAAATTTATCATGGAAACCTAGAAGAATATCCTGGTCAGTCTAACTAAGAACAGAACTGTTGATTAAAACATTTCACTGAAGCCAAGAGAGAACTTCAAGCCATTTAAAAACATTCCGACACAACAAGTGTCATTTTATTTCTTTTGTGATTTACATTTCCAGTGCCAAGTTTAAAGAACACTGCTCCAATATTTCTAGAGATATTCTTGATTCAGTGTTTTACTGTTTTAGTGAAACTACTCATGACATCATCACTTTCCTCATTTGCATAATACAAAAACGTCAACATCTCTAAAACGAGAAAAGATATTCCAAAACGGAAAACACCGTTTTTCTTCATTTTGTAAAGCCTTTCAAATGTGCAACAATCATTTTTCATTTCATAGCCACTTTAACAAGGCCTTAAGATAGTAAGACGAAAGAAACCAAACTCACCATGGAATTCCAGTCTGTTCATATGAGGTTGGATCAGGTTTGAATGGTTTTCCACTGACTGAAAATCGCATTAAAACTGATTTTAATTGAGCATGTCACTGGCATGTTGAACATGAACTTTAATACACCTGGATGCACCAACCTCGGGGTACAAAAACAATTTATCCGTCAAATACGAGCACTCTGTCCCCATGGAGTGTAAGAATGACCACTGCTAGTCAATGAATAAACCAATACTTACTCTCCACACATAGAAATTCTCTGTGTTGCATCACTGGGGTTCAAACTACAGATCATCATTTTTATTGACAGTTGTCGTGAAAAATGCGATATTACAGTTGCTGATAATAGAACAAAAAATCCTACCTGACCCTCCAACCATCTTGGAATTGTTTAACAAGACAAAGGGCGCCTGAATCGTTTGAAGTCAGTTAAGATCATTGTCAAAATCGTTGTCGCATTTCACACTTCAAGCCGGCCATTTTGAAAAATATTGCTGAAGGGATCTGGGAATGACACTTTGCTGCTTGCTAAGGTGGTTGGGATAGATTACAGCTCGATTTGATTTCTGGGAAACCAACATGGTGGTCGGATTCAACATGGCTGCCGTGTTAGTCAGTCGCGTTTCCTTGCCCTATACGTTTGGTCGAAGTGTACCAAAGATCTCGTGGATCAGAAACTTAAGTTCAGATTCTAGTGGAAATGGGAATGGAGCAAAGTTACCGATATCGTCTCTGCTGGAAAAACTTAAGAGCTCATCCGCTACCAGGGCTGATCTTTCCAAGCTTTCTGACACGCTTTCTACGGAACCCCTGCCTGAGAAAAGACCGAGTCTTAAGTCAAAGGTGACCAGGAGAAAAGGTCTCTCAAGCCGTAAACTGAAAACTGGTTTACAACGTAAGAGAGCTAATACTGAGGAATGGAAATATAACAAGATTTTACGACAAATGCGTATACAAGAAGATGTGTCTCTGGGAGAGAAATCCTTGGGGATTTCTGAATCTGGTGACCTTCTCGGCTCCTTAAAGGAGGTTGGGCAAGAACCTGGACAAGACGATGCGAAGAGTATGCTTGAGAAGTCAATCGAAGAAACCAGGAGTCGACGGAAGGATGTATTTCGAAGAATCGCGGCAAGCACATCGGAATCCACCGGGCTTGTAAGGCGAAGACCACAGAGGGTGGTAAAGAGTCTAGAGGATTTGGACAAGAGCCGACTTGATGCGGCTGAACGATCTAAGCAGAATGTAGATCCCAGCCTGAACCAGAAAATCAAAGACCTGCTATCGGAGGTCGAGATTCAACCTAAACAGCTGGGCACAGCAAAAACCATTGTTGCAGCAGTGGAGAACTGGGGCACGACTGCAAATTACCAAAGGAGAACTCTCAAGGAAGAACACGACTATCAGACCAAAGAGATGTCTTCAATTAACAAGCCCAGTGGGGTCATGCTTCTCGAAGGTGAAAGCGCTGGCCTCTTTGACGACATCATTAGCAAAGCAAACACTGCAAATGCAAAAATCAACAATGTTACTCAGTCCAATTTCTTGTACCATCTTGAGGAATTGGATAATGTCGATAAAATTGGATACCTCGGTGTCAAAAAGAATGCATTTGTGGATCAAATAAGTCTTTCTAATAGATTATGGCAGTACCCAATTGATAATGAAGTCTGCAAGATAGAAGAAGAAAATATCAGTTTTGAGGAACATGTGTTTCTGGAATACTTATTGGACGACTTCCCAAGCAAAGGTCCTGTACGCCGCTTCATGGAATTGGTTATAAACGGCTTACAGAAAAACCCCTATCTGACTGTGGAACAGAAAAAGGAGAGAGTTCGTTGGTTTCATGATTATTTTTCCAACTTTTCTGAAGAGGAACTTAGTTTTTGAGATGCTTTGTGGTAACAGAAATTCAAGGAATGTTTCATCGTGTGCTGTTTGCGTGCAGAATCCTGTCACATGAGCTTATCAATTACAAGACATATGAAATGGATACCAGGAATAGAAAGGACATGGTAACTTAGTAACTTAATGCTAAGGGATGGACCATTATTTTTGTGATTGGGGGAGAGAGTTGAGCAATTTCCAAAATAAAATTATGCACACCAACTGCCATGGGAAAAAAAATCGAGCAAGTGTTTTCTACTATCCGGGTCCAGTTTTACATGTTGAAAAAAATTCTTGCACAAGTTATTACCCATCAAAAAAAATCATGCACAGCCTGAAGGTGAAAAAAAAAATTCATGGCCCAGAAATTGCCTACTACCCTCCCCCTTCCCCCCAACTCAAAAAAATAATAGGCCATCCCTAATTTGAGTTGGTCGATGTGTAAAATACATGGATATCCTTGAACTTTTGCAGTGGTTTGGAGGTAAATCTGTATTAACATTAACACCAGGACCTATATGGAAAAGAATTACTGGACAGCAAGTAATTTTTTACTTTCAAATACGGAAAGTAAATGATCTCAACTTTAGCCAGCTTACTAATTTCACCACTTTTTTCATTTCTGGCCCATCTTTGTTCCAAAACCATTTATTGTAATTGGCAAAGCTATGCAACGTGTTGCAAATGGCCTTTGTAACTCCATTTCTGGTTCTTTCATTATGTTTCCTGCTGATAGTATGAAGTCTAATTAAACATTAAAGGTAATTCAAATGAAGAAATCATTGTTATACTTTGTGTAATGAAATGCAGCAGTGGTTATCATTTACAGAAGCCAAGCTTTGTAGCAAGGTGTCCTTAGGCCCTTTTTGCTTTTGGGCGAGACACTTCACTCTCACAGTGTTCCACCCAGGTGTATGGGTATGAACAAAATAAATGCTGCAGCCTGTACCCTCCCATAGACTAGCACCCCAAAGATATTCAGTCTTGTCATTTTACAAAAACCGGAGATGTTTGCAAGGCTACTGCCAGTATAACATTGACAGGACTTTTCTTGTACTTGGCACAGTTACACCTACTATGATACAAGAAGAAACCAGGGGTAAGTCAGTCATCTTGCAGTAACTTATGAGATTGGTACTGGAGACAAAACAGAAGATGAGAAGCAACATTGTCCTCAGTAACAATCTCACTAGGTGAGACAACGTCTTGTTTCTGAAGTAGCAAATATGGACACTGAAGGGCAAGACCAAAGTGCTTTTGATTCTAGCATCGTCCATTGTTTGTATAATAGAGGAATGAAAATTATATTTGTTGGTCAGGAATTTTGCTAAGATTTGGTGAAGTGGTTGTAGAAGCTGAAGGTGTCCATTAAATAGGGTTGCCTTGTTTATTAGAGGTCAGACTGCAGTAGCACAAAGCTTTAGTTACATGCAGCATTTTTGTTCAAGCTAAGGACCAGTTAGCTTAATCACTCCGACTTGCTTGCAGTTTGCTTTTACTAGCAGTTTAATAGGATACTGCACTTCAGTTTGCATGCGGTTTGCTTTCACTCCGGTTTACCTTAGGTAGATCTCATTATTTGTTAGTCAGCGTAATACTACAATATGTTCAAAATAATTTCAAGACCATTTCTATGAATAAATATCGTAGTAACAAACTTGTATGTATAGTCCTGCCTCGAACCTTGCTCAAGATCCTGACTGGAAATCTGACTCAAAATCCTAACTCAAGGTCCAACGCCAAATCCTGCATTGATTGTTGGTTTGTTTATTTAAAAGGTTAAATTTGGTAGAGTATTCTCCACTTTCCATTCAACCAAATATTCACAAAAGTTTGAACTGGATACAAACGGCAAAAAAGCGAACCTTTCATTAAAAATTCCAGAATTTCAAGGGGAGAGTCAAACGAAACATAAATTTTTGGTAAAAAAATTCTGAACATTTCAGTATACCTTGTAAGTTTGTCCTCTTTTCTGGAAATTCTGGAAAATTAAAACTGGAATTTTTCATCAACTGGAAAGTGCCCTTTCTCTATATAAACCTTGTAGTAACTCATCCATCAAAACTGATCAGTTATTTTGTATGGAAGTTTTTAATTCACTTCATGTAAATGTAATTACAAAGTTCCTATTTGAAGATAAGAAGTTCTATCCTACGAAATTAACCAAACTAAAAACATAAATTGGAATATATTTTGTCGTTAATTTTTGTTTAATAAAAATAGAAAATCAATGGTAAAAATAGAAATAAATTATTCCATAAAAGTACAGTTGACTCCCGATAACTCGAAGCTTCAGGGGAAATAGAAAAAGGTTTCAGTTATTGGAAGTTCAAGTTATCAAGGGTAAAATTTAGATAGAATATGGCCTGAAGGGAAATGAAAATTACTTCTAGTTAGCGGGAGGTTCGCGTTAGCAAGGGTTCCAGTTATCAGGAGTCAACTGTATTATAATAAGGTGACTAATGCTTGTCCATCCCATTCAATAATATTCTATGAAACAAGCCAGCAAATTTCTTGACAACAATGTCAATACAGAATGAGAAGTGGATGTACGAAATAAATAACCTTGACTTAAAATTCTCCAAACTTATTTCACAAAAACTATAGTGTAGTGAGGAGAATTTGCACGTTGACTATAGAGCTGTCTCTCAATAACTCAGAATTTAAGGTTGTGTAAATTAACAAGCTCTTCTTTTTCTCGATCTTTTCCTGCAAAGTCATTGTAGTATGAATTGACAGTCCATAGCAAAAAGGTGAGAGGACTGAGGACTAGCCTGGATTGTTCAAGGCCTGATTAAGCTAACCTAGTACTAGCGAGAATTTTGATTTCAGTTTTATTTGTAACTTTGTGGTGAGGTTTTCTGTTTATATTGTCTGTCCTTCAGTTTTGAATTTGAATAATCTCAAACCACAGAAAACATAAGCAGTGAAAAACATTTTCATGTGAGAAAAATTAGTTCTTCGGTTGACGTTTAATCCTGGGTTAGTGTTAACAGGCTTTCAAACAACCCGGCCCTGGTGTGTATAAACAGCTGTGTATAGACAACCATTCAAATGAAATTTTACACAGTGATAAGGAGGACCAAAACCTTTGGGAGTTTAAGAACGAAACTTTTGTAAAAGCTCATAACTCTTCTTGATTTGTTGCTTCTACAAATTCCATTTTAGCTACTGTATTTCAAAAACTGTCATTTTGTGACCTTACTTCCAAAAAGTTCTTTCTATTGTTTTTACTAATTAGTAAACCTAGTGTTCTCTTATTTGAATATATTCTAGTAAATCTTACCCTACTCATCCCCAGTCCCCTCACAACTCTTGTTAATGTAAAAAACCTAGTGATTGCTAAGCAAGAAAGTTATTTGTTTTACACAGAGAAAACGTAAGTGACATCTACTAAGTAACTGAAGAAGTAATAAGTATTTTACAGTCTTATTTACAATCAACATCTTAGCTACTCTATGATATTTTGGGTGAAGCTGCTAGATTTTCTATTAAGACTGGGAGGCGTGACAGCTTGTCCTTGATTGGTTCTGGCAATCTGTCGGTGTGGGTATATCTGGAAACAAAATAATGTATTTTAAGGCATTGCTTAGCAAAAGAGCAGAGGACCCTTTACTATAGTTAAACCCTGCTGATGCAGGCACCTTGGAAATCACACAAAACAAAGTTAAAGTGTGAACCTAGTGGCCCATCAGATGCTCCATAGCATGAAGCGACTAGGTGCAATGAAAATTCACGTCAACTTTATTGGAAAACTTCACAACAATGTCTCAAAGTCATATATATCTTGTTACATATTACTATTATAAGTAGTAAACATCATTTTTATTCAAGGTCTATAATCTCATCGACCTTTAAATGGCTCTATGTCAAATATCCTCACTAATCCCCAAAAAGGTGTGCTGCTGTTCTTGAAGGAACATCAAAACTCCTAGTATTTTGGGAGGAAAAGAGAAACAATTCTTCCAGGACTCTTCCAGGGCCATAGAAGAAAATTCAAAAGTCCAGAACACTGATTACCTTGTTATGGCTCCTGTACTATCTGTGTATTTGATTCTAGTTACAGAAGATTGAATGACCATCTGAGATCCATCATTGTACTGAACCCAGATCTCACCAGTAGACAACTGAAAGGGAGCAATTAATGTTTAAAAAATATTAATTTTTATCATTAAAATTTTTATTGTTGTACAACTTTGAACATAAATCAGAGCTTGCATTCATGGTGCACAGTTCAAATTTAATTCAATTTAATATTTAGTAGTTTCAAGTCATTCAGGTGAACACAAAAGTTAATTAGTGTTTGATTAAGATGTAAAAAAAAGTGTGTCAGGGGTCCAAATGACAGGTTAAATTGTATTGAGCTCATTCCAGCTAAGGCAAAATTCTCCACTAACAATATTACTGTGTAGCTTTATAGGTATATAATGCATGCCAAGGGTTATGCATGTTTATTATATATATACCCTTTGCTTCCTGCATATGTAGATAATATGATTCATTTTTTTTCCTGGAAACCTACCAGTCGGCAGTAGTTAAAAATTGCCATTACAATACGTTTTTCCGATTTCTTAAGTTAGTACAAGCCTTTATGCAAAGTAAATACCTAATGATAGAAACTTACGGCAAATGCAATAAGCTGAAGTAGCTGATCTCACCTCAGATGCCCAACCCACTCCATGTACAAACACACTCTTGATAACTTGAGATGATGGTGACACATTTGCACCCTGCCTGGGTGCACCCTTAGCTGTTGACTGACTCTGCTGGGTTCTTCTCCCTTCTTCGCACTGTGATCTCGAATTCTTCCCAGACTCATCACCACAGGAAGCTGATCTTCTGTTAACACGTACTTGCTGGTAGGTGCTGGCAACAGTACCATCAAACGACATCAATGATGTACTGACTGGAGCTAATGTGCTAGGGGATGTTACAGTTAGATTTTCCAAGGAGTCAGGAGGCCTGATTAAGAGAAAAGATCTGTTTCAGATATGAAGTAAACATATCACTTTTTTTTTACTTAGCCTGCGTAGCTGGCGTTTTCAACAGGTTTTGTGCATGGAACTGTGAAGAACCACTTTCAAGAGACTTGCCACAAAATTGAGAAGCCCACGAGTAATACATTTCGTTATCACTTTTAAATGGTGTTATTTCAGTTGGAAGATGCACATGACTGTAATTCCCAACAGAAAGGGAACAGGAACAGTTCTTTAAACTGGGAATCTGTAAGTGTATAAAAAGATTCCTCAAAAAACACAGTGTGCGACTCAGAACACAAGCTGAAAGCCATGCTTCTATACCTCAATAGAAACACCGAACTATAGCAAACTGCTGTCAGCTCAACTTATGATCAGGTGGGCAGGGAGATTCACTGTAATTTAGATTTACAGCAGTTGCTAAGGGATTGCTGAAGGTAATATTTACAGGTAAGCTATTTTGAAATGTCTTGCAGTGCTAAATGGTAAACTTTATACAAGGGAACTTTTGCTTTGAAAAACATATGATTTTGCTTGTGTAACTAGTACCAGTCCCAAACCGCGTGCTCAGAATTTTGAATCCCTAAAACTCGGAAGAAAACCACAAAAGTGTCTGTAATTCCGTAACAGCGAGAGTTCATAATAGCGGGAGTCATTTCCAGTTGATCCTCTATAGCTTTAGCCGGAGATCTGGATTTTGTCCGTAATAGTGAGCGTCCGTAATAGCGGAGTGTCCACAAGGCAAGAGTTGACTGTATTGATAAAAGCAGTTTAATTTAAAAACAAAATAAATGGTAATGTAGTGGAGCTGGCCCACATGCAATATTTCATAGGTATATAACACAGATCGTGTATCTATATTGTTAACAGCATACATTGTACATCCATACCTGGAATTCTGTGATTCATTATGAACATCACTACCCTTTGGCACTGTTCTGGAAGCTGGTGGTTTACGGCACACAATGAATGGAAAGTACTGGCCCTCATTACTGTTCGCCTCTTCTCTATTCATGACTCTCTCTAAATGCACACACTGTTTATAAAGGTTCTGAGCATGCTCTAACAGAGGCTTCATATTGGGAGTCGCACCCTCTATGCCACCTACAGACTCCAGGGTGTATGACACGCCACCTGGCTCAATGATCCGTGTGCACTCCTGCGACTGGTGAACTTTGGCTCCTGCAAAAGATATGGTTAGTATCTTACATCCTGGTACATAACAGGACATAAGATAGTCAGTATACAAAAAGCGCATACAAAAATTTTTCTTTTCAACTTGAAAATGACCAGTGAACAGGTGAAACGTCGTTGTTTTTTAACCTTACTTTTCATAGTGAAATCCATTTCTAAAAATGTGTTGATTTGAATTATTATTATTATTATTGTTATTGTTGTTGTTATTGTTATTATAATTATGATTATAATAATGGTGGAGCCCTTCTAGCCTCCCCTTACAGCCATCCTTTACACCCACTGATAAGTAATAGAAGTATTCCTGACCCCAAATGTTTCTTCAGGCCTTCAGTGGTATTAAATTGATCAGCCTTGTTAAATTATTTCAATTTTCCCTGCCTTTTCTTCAAAACCTAAATTTTCCCAACTCAAATATTCCCTGACTTTCTGGCTGACCTTGAAGAAAACCAATGTTTCTCCCCTGACCATTTTCTTATCCGTGGCAACCCTCTGTGACCCTTCCAGAAAGGGGGACTGCAATAAATTATTTTAAAGTAATCTCAATTTGTGCAACAGCAAGTGTGCTCAGGGTAGCACCCTTGACAACTTACTCAGTATGTACAGCCAGGGCTCAACGCAAACGGTAGCCAACTAGCCACAGACTAGTAGAAATTTAGTTTTGGCTGGTACGTTTTTGACTTCCACTAGCCACTTTGGCTAGTTTAAAAAAAAGATGAAATTGGCTGAACTAGTTTCTGTCTTCCCCAAGGAAGTCAAACACAAGCACTTTACCCCGAAACAAGGTCAGAATTTCATTGTGGACATATCATATTTACTTTTCACTGTGTGGTACTTGAAAGGGTATGAAAACTGAACATATTATTATATTGAAAGAAATATTTGACAAACAAGGCAGCATTTTCTGAAAGCACACATCGATGTTCTTTTTTTGTTACAAAATAAGTAGCACAAAACACGAGCATCCTGATAAAATCATGCATAAAATTGCGCAGAACTGTAAAGGGATAACATTTCATTCAGCGTAACAACACATAGGTTATTTGTCATTGTGTCCATACTGACAAAACTTACCACTGCACACAGAAATAATTACATGAGAAAGATTTATTTACTTCGACATTTATTAGCAGTCGAGTTTCACTAATGCTGCTTTTGAAACAGCTTGAATTGTACAATTCTGTGAAGAGACTGAAGAAGTCTTGGGGTCTGATATTTTTCCAAGGAAGTCTCAAAGAAAAACAGAGTCCTGAGAGTCTTTTCGGGAAAATCGCTGGATTTTTCTTTGTGATTTGTTAGCCTGAGAGATTTGATGTGAGGAAAGCATGAGGCAATTAAACCGGCAAAATTAAAACTGGCGCAATTCGGTAATAAATTGGTTCGCCCTAGTGTTTAACGTTACCAGTCAAGCGTGACACAAGGTATGCTGACTATATGTTAACTGGTCAAGAGGGTTCAGACACAAAATTGCATTGTTTTGTTTTTCTTAAAATTCCATAATGGATATACAGGGTTCTCCCTAGTTTTCAGCACAAAAGGTAAGGGACCTTTTCAAACAGGTAAAGCATTTGGTTAATGTTGGACGTTCTGCAAAGGATAAGCGAACTTATGCATCACGTTGGTTGAGGTAACGTCAGTGCTGTCCCTCTAAGTATAAAAAAAAACCCTTCACACGATCAAGTTTTCATTTTTCTCTCTCTAGCCTTACTGCCTACTTGTGTTCTTCTGAATTGCCATGCTCTGGTATTGCGGCCTTCCTGTAACGTGTACCGGGCGCAGTAGCATATCTCACATTTTTGCCTGTTTTAATATGCTTTTTTTTACAAAGGCAACAAAACATTCCATCGCCCTCTTTACATGTAAATGTCAGCCACCATACACTACTTTAACAGCAGAATGCAATGTCATCATCGATTCAGTCGTGCTCGAAAACATGGCGCTTCGATGGCAACTGCCTGCTTATTTCATTGGAAGATAGAAACTTCAGCTGTATTTTGCACATAGTATATGATGGTGTAAAGCATGGGGTTGGCTACTACCAAAAGCATCCTCCAGAATGCGTAAATGCTGCTTTTCTGAAATACGAGAGGGTTTAAATGTTTTTAATTCTGATGCTGCTTCCAATGGCAATTTTGACGGTGTCGTCTCTTTGAGTGGTAATCGGTTGTTATCTTCCAGAGGTGATGTGCTAACTGACTCGGACGTTTCTACTGATTTATCGGTCGAGGGTGGTTCAGTTATCACTCGCTCTTCTGTTGATCGCAAAGGCACATTTGCAGCTTCAGACGGCTGGTCATTCTCAACTTTGTCATTTCCTAAAACATACAGTACATTGCGCCTATCAAAAATTCTCCATCAAAAAATTCATAATGTGAGCAATCCACCTTTAGGTTCAGAGGTTGAATAAAACAAAGTAAAATTTTGTTTAAAAGCATTTTATTCTGACCATACCCTTTCCAAACTGCTTATAACATAAAATGGTTCTTGAGATATCTTTGGCATCACTTACATAGCACATCACTGGAAAATCCGCTAGGTGAAGGTGTCCACTTCGAATCGCATTGCTACGAAATCGCATCACTTCAAATTGCTGAATTCATGTTCTTATCATCTCAAATTCAGAACTTTTACGCTGTCAAAGGATTTCATTTTCAAGGCTTCTTTCAAACCATTGTCTGGAATACATTTCAAGTAGAATTTCACGATGAAGACTGGCTTTGTTCCCACATGTTCGCTATAAAACCGGCAAATGTAGAGCTGTCAAGGCGGTTATTTCTGGCAATTGGCTGCTTTTTCATCGCTAGTGCGTAAGCTTTGTTTTGTTTAGCCCTAAAATGATTGTAAAGCTTACCTGCTACTCTTCATGACTTCGTGACAACATTTGCACGTGCAGAGAACTGATGAATGTCATGAGGTTTAGTAGAAAGCCCGCGAAAAATCACTCTTGCTTCAAAATTCGAAAGGTGCCAGTCAGTGTTAACTAAATAAAGCACACGTAGATCTATAACAGTGCACCGTTTCTTTTTTCATCCATTACTTTCTTATCAGATTAGCTCACCGTAAATGCGTATTTTTTTTATGACTTCTGAACATTTAAAGGTAGTAAGTGCTCTTACAAGCAGTAAATTTTACCGCTTACCGCCTGATAAGGCAAACCCTGGATATGAGGGTTTTTTACCACAATAAAAAAAAGCCAAAAAGCAAGAGTTCTGAAAAGAAACGACCCACTCAGGAAGAAGGTGTGAGTCTAAAACGTCCACTGCCAAAATGCTAAAGCGCTTTTTTTCATTTTTTACATTGTTTTATAAATAGAACATACCTTGGTTTAAGTACAATATAATTGCCAACAATATGTATTAAAGAGTTGCTTGCATTGTGCTTTCAAGTCTTGATAGTAATTCTGGTGTTATTGGACCTAGCCAACATCAACGCTTGGCTAGTAAATTTATTTTTTGGCTAGTAACATATAAGTTGTCACTAGCCACTGGGCTAGTAAGTTGAAAAGTTAGTGTCGAGCCCTGACAGCACTAATGTTTATTGTGCATCAGTCACATACCATTGTAAAAACAGACTTCAAAATCTGCATGTGGAGAATTTTCCATCAGCATACATTTTGCATGTTTGGAATACATGGTCACCTAAAAAATAATAAATTATATTAAATAAATTAGCAATGAATTACAAGTTATTGGTTAATCCTTAATAACAAATCTCTTTACATACTTGCACTTGTAAAAAATTATAGCACAAAAATTTGAAGAAGGGAACTTTCTTGTCAGAGTAGGTGGTTGATTTTACCATTTCATTCTAAATATAAGAATACCCTTACTAGCAGAGTTCCCTCCACTAGCGACTTGGGCGTTAAGGGAAGGAAAAATTGCTACATGTACAGTTGTAGAGAGCTTATGTCACTGTTGGTAGAGGTTCAACGATACTGTCATCCTTACCTTTGGTGTCTTTTTGCGCACAAGATGAACAAATCCAGTGGCATATTGGTACTTCTTCCAGTATTTGGATGGCAAGTTAGAGAACAGATATGTGGAAGTCGATTCACACCCAGCAGGAGGTAAGGGAGGTTGTAACGACAGAGGAATGCCTGACTTGCCATTAGGCTGATACACAGATATCTTCATCCCATTCTGAGATATCCGCAGAACCTCAAAAACCCTATCTTGACCATTCTTGTGATGAAAAAACTCCAGACAAACTTCACCATCATCAGTGATACTAACAACTGCATTTCTGGTCTTCTGCCGTATGGGTCTGAGCCTCGTGGAGTTCAAAGGTTCCACAATGTCGCCCAGAGACTTAGATCTTGATGTCTCTGATTTGCTTTTGCAGTTTCTCTTTTGCTGCTCAGAACCTGTCTGTGTGGCTGGCAAGCCACCAGAACTATCTTCTTGTACATGGGAAAAGTCTAATCCGGAATCTTTAGTGACACTGTTGCTGCCACGTCGACGATGTTGTCGGTAATCTCCTGTCTCTTTGCAACCAGACTTACTGACCTCAGCAGATCGCTGTTTGCTAAAGCTGTGATTGCTGAGATCAGAAGCTACGGTTTGTTGATCCTTGTCTTGACGGCACAGGTTTGTCTCTCCACTACTGAATCCACTGCTGCTTGTGTTTGTCCTACTGGTTGCACTCTTAAGAAAGTCTCCCAGTGTATTTCCGCATGAGCTGCCATATTTGCTGGCATTATAATTCCTAGAAGAAAACATAATAACACTGTCTTTATTCTTCATCCACTTTCAACTCCCAGGGGTACAACTCCCATAAAAAACGGACGAGGGAGCTTGTCATACCTTTTAGGGATTAAAAAAAAACGGTTTTGGTACCTCTAGGGAGTTCAGCCTCGCAAGCTCCACAGTGGGAACTATCACAGTACCTTTAAGAGTATTGAGTCGCATAAAAGTGACAGGAGATATATGACAATCAACTGAGTCTTCATCACTATTAAAAATTATGGAAGTGGCAGTAAATGTGTTGTTTTAGAATTGGTATCAAGCCACACCCACAAAACAGGATCTTAGTACCTCTAGGGGTTCTTTTCAAAATTTCTGACATGTGCCCATCCTTTTTATATGGAAGTCCCCGCCCCCCTGAACCAAAGCAAGTAGTTAGTAGTTACTCACTTGAATTTTGCGATAAGATTTCTTTCACCATTGGAAGCTTCCAAGTCTTTTGGTTGTTTGCTTCTGAAGGTCGAAGACGTGATATTGGACAGCCACGATGCAGAGTTTGCAGTCTGTTTGGAGCCTGAGGATGAAGGAGGTGCCACTTCTGTACCACGAATCAGATCTTTTGAGGAACTTGTTTTTTGATCAGTTGTGCTAGTACTGTGGCTGGAATGATTAAAATAAAAATTAGTTCTCTTGAAAGAAGCACCATCAGCTGGGAAAACATATTATCACCAAAAAAACCTCTGTTGTTCTATTAGTAACCATACCTTGCTCTCTGTCTAACTGGTGGAGAAGGTGGGTGTCTACCATGTCTGGGCCACATATCGGACAGATGGTCACTTGACCGGTCAGTGAAGGCATCAATCTTAGAGCTTCCCTGTAATGCTTTGGATTTTGAATGCTCGCTGCTGTTACGAGTGGATTTTGAGGATTGACCAAAGCCTGCCGATACTGTAGCCATTGTACCTGTCCCACTGTCCAGTGACTGCTCTACAACATGCTATGAGAGAAAAATTATTTAATTGAATGCTATATGGAGCTGTTTGCATCATTGTGGTTGGTGGGAACACTACAATCTATTTCAAACAAAGTCTTTAAAGCTTTTTAAAGCCTTTAAAACCCATCTGCTCAAGCATGGTTGCCTGCAACTATTCAAAACTCCATAAATTTTCCCTGACTTTTTTCTGATAAAAAGAAAATTTCTCTGACCAAATAAACACAAAATGTCTGATATGATTTGAGCAATAGGTGTAAAAATTATTCACTTAAACATAAAAATCTACTCATAGCACGGTAACCTTTTGAATACCATTTGAATCATCTCACTTTAATTCATTTCTCTAAGTGACAACCCGATAAAATTGTCAAGCATTCTCTAAAAGGTAAATTTCAAACCTAGTAAGAATACTTAAAGCATGTGTTATTGCGTTTTCAAATTAATGACATGAAACATCTCTTTTAATCAAAATATGGCAGAATAACTTCAAATCAAATTCACTCATGGGGTTACCTTGAGAGCTAAAGCCTTGTTAACTTCTTTACTGTATTCCAAATATTACCATGCTATGAGGTTTTTTGGTAACTAATAAAAGCTTTACATACCTGTGGATGATATAGCTGACTGTTTGATGAGTACTTTGTCATGCTTTCTTGCGTCATAAATGGATGATCTAAAATCCCTGTAAATACAGTTATTACTGAATTACTAAATGCGACATGTTCATTGTTCCAGAAATATTTCACACTAAATGACATCTCTAACGATTGCATTTCAAGACCCCCTTGGAGCTTAATAATCTACATTACCCTACTGACTGAAACTTGAGGGGATTTGTTCTTTCTTCTTTGGTCTTTAGAAGCAAGAGATGAGAGATGTCTTGAAATATGTTGAGCACTACACAACATGTACCTGACAATGTGATCCTGTCCCCTGGATTCTAAAAAGTGCAGAAGAAAAAGAAACTTTTTACTTACAAGAGTGGAGATTCCCTTTTTGTAAAACCATTGTGTGTGCATATAACTAAGTACTAATTACCATTTTGCAGTAAATACAATAGGCGAGCTTACTTATGACAAAAGAATTGGTAGGGTATCTTCAAACATTTCGAGCTGATATAGTGATAAGTGCAGTTTATTGTGAATTCTAATCACTGAAAGAGGTACAACAGGTACAAAGAAAGCCCAGACAGCAGGATCAAAACCCACAATGCGTAACCTTGCAGTTGATATGTATGAATGCTAAGATAACATTCATTTATGTATAAACAGTAATCATATACATAAATAGTATTGTTCAAAAATGGTTTAAATATGTGGAAGAAAAAAATAATAACATAATGAAAAAAAACCTTGCAGTGCCAGAGCAAATGCTCTTCCAACTGAGTTGGAAAGCTGGTGATCCTATTGAGCTGGAAATATTTAGCACTGACTGTATTTATAATTATACTGTTGTATCTATGGTAAATAGTATATTATGAATAAGTGATTTACAGTACCTTCTTCAATAACTGACTGATGAGATCCTGAGCCTCTGATGATAGATTACTGTAAAAAAGAAGCAGAAAAAGCTACGTTCAATTTTTACTGTTTTGAATTTACAAGAAGACATTTAGTATTTGTGTGGTAATATAATATAAATGTGTTACTCAGATGGTTTCACCCAAATCGCCTGCATTCTACTTTTAAACTAGCTTGCAAAACTTGTAAGTTACATGTAACTAGAGCAAAATAGATGGCCTATAGACACTGACTAAGCCTAGCATACATGTGTGTATTTTCTTATAAGACGTTTTTATACTCACCAAGGCAAGTCATAATCAGCTAGTACTACTCTGTTGAGTGTGCTCTTGACAGCCTCAGTCTGGAAAATAAAGATCAAAAAGGTAAAGGTGGAGTATGACAGCCATATAGCTAGGGTAAATTGATATAAGTTGGTTTATGTACAGTGGAGTATGGGGAGGATATTGTAGGAACCAGCATGAAATTCATGAAACCAAGGCCAAAGAAGAACCATACATTGCAAGTGTTGAAGGATGTGAGCTGCACAAGAGATCATTTCTCCAACTCTCAGCAAGCAGGAATCAAACTGTAACATTTTCACAAGAAACTCTTGACATCTCAAAAGTCTTGAGAAACATTCACGTAAATTACGTCTAATGAGAGGGTACAAGAGTCAGCCAGAACTGTTGAAAGTCCCATGGCCAATGAGCATGAGAGCAAACTCTTGTCAACTCTCCACATCTTGTTAAATCAGGGCTTCAGAATATAAAAACAATATATCGACCAACTTACATCAAATGGAGGACTTCCCACAAGCAGAGTATAAAGCATACACCCCAGGGACCAGACATCAGACTCAAGACCATGAGGACCTCTGGTCGCTATCTCACTACAAGAGAACACAGAGGTCATTACAACTCTTCCATTGGCAACCACAATGTAATACATTTCTCCTTGTTGACTTTGTTACATTCATTGAGAATCTGATAAATACTACACCTGGGCAACCATATTTCTCCCATTGATGCTGTTTATAATCTCCCAACCTATCTACATAAGAATGGCATTTCCTTTATAAGGAGAATTCATGCTGTGATTACATGGACGCAGCTCTCAGTACAATGTGCAAAAAAAGTCCTGTCTGATAGCCCAGAGCTAGTAGACTTTCCAGTCCAGCAAGTTGATTCTGTCCAGTGAAGTTTCTTTCCAATGAAAATATTTGAAGAAATTCAAAATACAGGGGTACTGTAAGAGACGAACTTTAAGGGGGCTAGTGAGAATGATGACATACAATGCAATAAGACAAAGTCTACATATACTTTAGCAATAGTTTTACACTAAATGATGATCATATTTCTTACACAATAACCCCTGCCCAAACATACAATAAAATCGCTGGGATATTACTGACACTCACGGAGAAATGTAATTTGGTGTTCCACACATTGTGTAGTGTTTTTCATTAGGCATTGTTAGTCTTGCTGCAAGGCCAAAATCACCAATTTTCTAAGAGAAAATGAAAAGCACATAATTAATGTTAGTATAATTTCTGATGTCATACAATGTATACATAACTATATACATGTAACTTGCAGCAAATCTTAAACTGCAATTGTAAGTCTCAAATAAACTGCCTTACACAAAATTGCTTTAGAAAAAGCCAAACAAAACTTTCCTCTGGACAAATCACAGTCCAGTAGAGTTCTTCTTACCACTTACAATCAGCTGGATAGTCTGTCAAGGGATTTATCCACTGGATAACATTGTCTACACTTTGAACAATTGGGGACAGCATAATAAGTATGTCATATCCATTACTCCACTCAATTAAGACTTACTGCATCCATTTCTCTGGTCAAAAGAATGTTTCCCAAGGTCAGGTCACGGTGAATGATGCCATGTGAGTGAAGATACAAGACTCCTTTGACAACTTGAGTCATAATGTGACGAGCTTTAGAAAAAACGAAAAAGACAACTACCAACTTAACATTAACATCCCATGCAAGTTATTCCTCAGCCTGACGTCCCTTTCCATAGTTACAACATCATACAAACGTTATCCTGTCTAATACAGAAACTCAGGCAGGTAATATTATTGGAGTTTTTAGTTGGTGAGATCTTGTGAGTTTCTTAAGTGAACCATACCCTCATTTTCACCCACTGGCCGTCCGGTTTTCTTGAGGTAGCGGTTGATCTCTTTATTGTGACACATTTCCAGGATAAGGTAGACATAACTGGCATCTTCAAAATAGTTATAGAGCTGACAAAAATAACAAATTAGCGACAATCTAAGCATGTAAATTCACAAAATAATATTAAGCAGAGATACGTACAACATCAAATGCTCTTCCCAAGATCTAGAATTTTACAGTACAACTGCTATAACCAGAACAATCGTAACAATGAAAAACAATTTAAAACATTTTGCAAAGCAGTGTGACTTGAAACTTAGTAAAATTGCAAAGTTAGTCATAAACTCATTGGTTTCTGTTTTCTAAGTGACCAAGGCAATTAAGTCTCAGTCTTTTTTCAGAAGGAAAAATTCGCAAGTATACAATACATTGTCAAAATTATATTTTCACTCCTGATCATCTCTCCTTTTCTTTGCCTTAACCATCCGACTGAGCTTTTTAAAAAATTGAACGTCAACATGTCTTAACGTGAGATGTGCAGTGCATGTACCTCAAGTACAGAACGATGTTTCAATTGACAGTGAATTTCCACTTCATTTATGACTCTTGCCACCATTCCTGATGTCTTCATGGCCTTCTTGTCAATCTTTAATAAAAAAAATGATTTAAAGACATGTTGGTAACACATTGAAGAATACAATTACCAAATGCAACTAGGCTAGACCTTGCATAAAAAAATTAATTTATAAAAACATTTTTTTTTTAATTTGCCAGTGCCATTCAGGGAGCTATGTTTCCTTAACAAATTTAAGGTCATTCCACTGAAATAGAATCTGCACCGAGATTTTTGTGAAACTTTCCCTGCTGATTGTTTATATTACAGGAACTTAAATTTTGAAATAAAAATGAGGGGTTTCCATGTTCGTTTAGGAGCAACAGCACCTTGTTTATACCCATATAAATCCTTATAATAGCACCATGATTGTAGTCACGATTGCTTGCTCACGTTTCCGACTATTGCTTTTTGTTCTACACTGAGAATTGGTCCATATTTATTTTACACAAAGAAATTTATTACTCAATTCAAAACAACAGAAAAAAATGATAGGTCACCATACTCGTTTGCGAGAAAATGACAAAATTTCACAAAAATAGAACGAGAATCAAAAACAAACTAGCATGCATACCATCTTGATAGCAACCTCCTGTCCTGTGGCTATACAACGGGCACGGTACACACATGCAAAACCTCCCTTGCCCAATAACTCAAGAACTTGAAAGTCCTAAGGGAAAACAACATGTAAATAAATGAGAAAGTAATAGAACCCCCAAATAATCAATGTAACTGATAAGTACTGTACATGCATGCTTTACTCATAAAAGCTACAGAACAAAGCTTAATGCCTTTATTATATCCAATCTGATAGGCTTTCAGCAGTGCGATTTGTTCTGGAATCACTCTTTTTTTTGCTCTAAATTACATCTTTTTGCCTGCAAATGACAGTGGAATACTAAAACAAAACATCAAATCATATTTTAAGGCTTGTTTAAGGTAGCCAGTCAAATTACAGGTAATCCAGTACCAAAAAATATTTGAATAAAACAACATCCTGTATTTAGGTGATTAAATTGTACAATTTGAAGATGGATGTAGTCAAGGAGCAATTAAGCTTTGTGTCATGAAATTTTGGTCTGCTCGTTCAATTTAATAAATAACGTGTATGATTTCAGACCAAATTGCACTCCACTGGGTTTAATTACCATTATTAAGTAACTTGAGTTCAGATTCAAGAAACGTTGAGTTAATGTTCTCTTAATTAATCAGGATTCCAATTAGCACATATACTCATAAACCAAAAGTGATTTGGCCATGAACATTTTCTGTTAATAAATAAAAACCCAAATTAATTCTTAATTTTTGGATAGTTGCTGGCACGATATAATTACATGTGCACATTGGAAATAACTGGATGAAAAATCTTCCAAGGCCTGTCAAATTGGATTAGGCCGTCCGTGAGCAGAAAGTAATTTTTGCAAACCTTGAATTCTCATTCCTCAACTATCTGAGCAATATTCAAACGAAATATGGCTACATATCAAGGCAAATTAGAGAGCTGCTTAAGCTCAAGTAGAGTCACAGATCCAAACCATGAAGTTCCTACATTCCTTAAGATCACACAGCGGAAATCTTCGCAACGAATCGACTAAAGTAAGACAAGTTTTCAAAACAGTGATATCCTGAATTCTTGACATCTTTAATCCTTTCTTTAGAAAACAGAAACAGGACTTGAAAAACAATAAAGCGATTCTTCTGCCATTACTAAATAAACACAGAAAATTCGTATTAGAAACTAACACCGCCACACAGCACTACGTACAGTGGAACGAGGTAGGGATTAGTTGAAAGCGTCCGTGTCCCAAAGACCAACGTGGTGCTTTTAAATCCATGTTCGTGACTTCATTCAGCTACTGATGAACAGTGTTTAGTTCTTTTCTCTCATGCCATGATGACAACTCAGTCCAAAGAAACCATACTACTCGAAGGAAATATGAAACCACCAAGCTGATCTTACCTTGATCGAGTCACCCATGACACGAGAACTCATCTTCGATCGCGACGTCGCTCGCTACGTCTCCAAAGAATCCAGTAAAAATACCACACAAAGATAACTCTGGAACCACAGTTGGTTATCCTTAAGTTCAAAGCGTGATTCCATGTCGATAACGACTTCTTTTTACAACTATTTTACCACATGCTTTACAAACAATGTCGTTTTCCGCCATTCAACGAAACTTTGAACGGCCCGCGCAATCAAAACACAGAACGCGAAAACGAGGCTTACAGTTCGTTAACGCGCGTGAAGGTTTATGGGTCAAGCATTTTGTGTGTGTGTGTATGTGTGTCAGCAAAAACATCCTAGCAACAGATCACTTCAAAACAGGCAAATAGTCTGGGTGCCCACGCTCGGAAAGGGGGCTAAAAAGTGATTTCGTTTACTCGACGAGCTGGCAGACTTTGACTCACCCAGCAATGTTCTTTAGACCTTAGGGAATAATAACGGGGTGGCAGTGGAGCTGGCCAAGTGAGCCATGGTAATTTACAGCACTTCAAAGTACACCCCTCCTGAGTATCTATGTGTTTTTAAAAGTCATTTTCACAACAATCTGGGACGAGGGGGCAAATAGTTAATGACCTATAGCCATCAACAGATTTTGTCTAATAATACAAATAATACAAATAATACAAAATTTTCATAAGACTGAGTTCATGCCATGGATAACATGATGATGTTTATTAATAAGTCACGTGATCAGATTATGACGTCATAAAATGGACAAAAACGGAGAAAGTCAATATGGCCGAGTACATTTTATCTGTACACGCAATCTTAAACACCTTTTTGGAGAGGGCATTTTACATTTGTCCTTATTTTTGTATAACGTTCGTTTCGTTTATCAATTAAAAACTATTAAGAAAAATATTAAACAATTAGATTGTGAGCTTGAGATTTCTAGCGCGAGATAGTTGACGAGGGCACAGCCTGAGTCAGCAATCATGCATCAGTAGAAATCAAGGACGAATAATCTATTTTCTTTTTTTTTTAGTATAAATCTAATATTCGTTTAAAACTTTACTTTTTAATCGAAGTTTAAATGCTATTCACTGACACTTCGAAAACGCCAAGAAGTGGCCGTCATTTTGTTAACAAGGGCACACTGCTACGCTACTCACCATCCATCACAGAATAGATAGTGAGTAGCGTAGCCGATCAGAAAACGGCATTCGTGATAGAACGCTAGTAGATTTATACTAATAAACAATTATATTATGAGCTCGAGATTTCTATCGCGTACTAGTTGATGAGGGCGCAGCCCAAGTCAACTATCACGCATAGAAATCGAGAGCGCATAATCTAATTGTTTTAGTATAAATCTAATAGCAGTTTTAAACTTTACTTTTTAAACGAAGTTTAGATGCTCTTCACAGACACTTCGAAAACGCCAAGAAACGGCTCTCATTTTGTTAACAAGGGCTCTCTGCTAGATGGTCACTGCACCCATTTAGCAATCATTTAACCTGTGATTTCTCGTTCGTGAACGTGATGGGTCGCTCATTGCGCTCATACCCTACCCTGTCTCAGGCATGTTTCCAAATGAAGCATTGATAGTTGGCTCTTTTGAGATGATACAATGCACTATCTACAGTGGGCGGAAGTTTACTGCTCTCCAGGTGTTTCTTAGTAAAAAGTTTATACCTGAGATGGTTCAAATTTAAAGTAGCTTCTCCATATAGAAGATTGATAAATTTGAAACAAACAGTCAAAGTTTCATCGCTTATGACTGTGCAGTCTGTACCCAGATTCTTCGGTCCAACAAGGACATCTTTATGTTTCTTCAGTTTAGTGAAACCTCCTTTTTTGCCTATGCCGTTTAGGTTACTCGTGGAATCGCATCCTCTCAAAGCGTGCATGGCTGGTAAAAGATTGCACACGTCTGGACCCACTTTTTCAACAGCTTCGTACACGGGAATGAACCTTCTGTTTCTTCCAGTACCTGTATGGAACCAAAGCTCTTGAATGGACAGTTGGCTGAAGTGATACCAACATGAAACTACCACATCTGTGTCTGGAGAAAAAACGATGATCCTTTTGGAAGAATTGTTGATGTCTGACGACTGGTTTGCAATATATTCACAATGCACACACATGCAACTGTCTGCTTCCTCGTGGTCGGAATAGAGAGGAATTATATCTGCTTTGTTCAACATCTTGGTGATTTTCACTGCTCACCCATCTTATGATGCTAGCGTGAGTGTTTGGCCATCCTTGAGTTGTCTGGGAAGGTTCTCACACCAATCAAAAAGTAGAAACGTCAACAAATTAAATTTGTTTTTATCCACTGAACAAACAACGCTTGAGACTAGCAGGTAATCTCGTTTCTCTGCTCTGAATCTTTATTTCTATGGCCGTCCACTGAGATCGTCTAGATCTTTCTCTCGACTTAATCGAGTCTTCTACGTCATATCGGTCTGGGACAAGATGGACTTGACTGACGAACTGGAATTTAGCAATAATAGTTCCCGCAATTGTGTCAGATAGCTCTCGGAATGCTTTCATCTTTCCTTTTGACAACATCTGAATTACTGCCAAAAGATCGACTATGTACGTGGCATCTTTTCTCCTTCGTACTGACCGATATCTAATGGATTTACCAATTTCGTGTCAATGCACTGGATGCTATTATTCACGTCATTTTCATCTCTTTTAATTCTTTGTGACCCCAGGTCTTTATGGAAGCTTGAGCCAGTCATAACTTTGAAAGAAGCTGTTGCTGCTGCCATCATATGAACTGTGAGTGCCCACCTACCTTGTGTTCCCTCCATGCCAGTAACTTTAACAATTCTTCCTTTGGTTTTGGAAACCTTGTTCACTGTCTGCTCCAATGTCAGGTCTGGTGAGACAGAACTGAACGATGACTCGGAAGATGATGTTGAAACAGCGTGGGCTCTACTCTCAGTGAACTCTCGATGTATTGTTGGGGCGACTGCCATAGGGTAGCATTGCATTGAATGTTTCAAGATGCAAAAGCTAATTAGCATCTCTGTCACCGTGGATGAAATTCAACAACAGCGACACCATTTCCAACCTTTTACAACCGTGTTCTTTGATCGTGATATACAGTGGACTAATCTTCTCAATCAGCAAGTTACCGAGCTCAATTGCTTTCTGTCGGATTTCGCTTCGTTGCTGTAGTACAGAGTTGTGCCCTTGTTGGAAAAGAGTCAGCAACTTCTGTTTCTTCTCTTTGATGCAATTCATTTCTTTCTCATCCATTCTTCCATTTTTCTCCAACCATTCCATAAAGGTGCTCCACTGTAATCTCTCCAGTGCTTCAAGAGTTAGTTTCTGAACTCTTATTGCTCTATTAAAGTGCGTCCCGCCGATTATCTTCGTTGCGACATTGCTACCACATATGTCACTCTCGATCCAAAGATCCTCAACACCTGATTCTGTCATGCGCTTGCCAATAACACTGAGGAAATTCGAAGTTTTTAGCTCGATAAAATCCTCCCAGTTGAACAATTACACTGTCCAGTTCTGGTGAAATAGCCCGCTGAATGCGCTTGGCCTCAAAGTAAATTCCTTCGTCAAAGGTTACCACTGCATTTTTCTGACGTAAGCT